>NC_057812.1:540581898-540875537 GCF_018294505.1 Triticum aestivum | reverse complement strand
AAAGGGGTTGTGTAGTTGAGAGACTTAGAGATCGAAACATGGAGAGAAAGAATGAACGTGTGTTGGAAACTGATAGCTTCCTAAGGTGGTTAGGAGAGGAAGATTGACCGATACATGAAGTATGTAGCGTTTGTGCGGGGGGGGGGGGCTAAATACAACATTTGATTGTACATAGTACGAGACTTAATATCGATGTTTCAATTCGGTGTACATTGTAAGATTTGAACCGAGGACCAGGCATACGAGTAATCATTTCGAATTCGTGCCATACTAAGTTTTGAAAAGTTGACATTGACTCAGTTTGTTGTGCTATTTTGTAGGTCATATGTTTGAATCCATCCAAAAGTTTTCTCACTACCATGGTGTTCATTATATACATATGAATTTGTATTAAAAAAGTAGCGCGGATACAGTGAAATGCGAAATCCACGTTAGAATTGGAGATCGCTACGTGACACACACTCTAATTCAAATAACTAACTACGTGACACATACTCTAATTCAAATAACTAATTATGTGACACACACTCTAATCCACGTTAGCGTGGGTACCGTTTTGATTTTTTTTCAAATAACTCCTCATTAATTAATTTATAGTACTCCCTCTGTTCACTTTTATAAGACCTTGAAGACATTTCAGACAATGTGCAAACCATTTCATTTTAAGTTGTCTGAAACGACTTACAAAAGTGAACGGATGGAGTATCTCGTTTCGAATGACTAATTGTTGCAAGGAAAACATGGGCATGGTAATACATACGGATTCGTTTGCAAATGAAAGAAGATTCGTTTGCATTCTCAAATGTAGGCGCACCAGGCAAACCAGGGTTGTGTCGGGGTGGACGCTGCTTCGGTGCCTTAAAGGCAACTGCCTTTGGGTCACTAACATGTGGGCCAACCACCTGTTGGGCCCATATATCATGGACACAAAGGCAGGTGCCTTAAGGCACCGAAGCATAGTCCTGTCGGGGTGGTCGCGTGTGTCGGACTGACGCGTAGCACCCAGCCACCCACCCCTTCCCCCCCAAAAAGGACGACGACAATATAAGTTCGCACTTCCATGTTTCGGATTGAAATATCTGGCAGCCCCAATTCCAGCCCTGCAAAATCTCTCTTCTCCACCGTCCCCTTCCGCGCCCAGATTGCTCAAATCCCTAATTTGCCGCCAACCCTCGAATCGCCCCTCGTCTCGTCTCTTTCCCCACCGTTCCCCACCTCTATGCCGGACAACGACGAAGACGACGGTCGCGCTTGACCACCGCACCGAAGCTACCTCATCTGCGCCCTCGTCCACTGCACCGGGTGGTCCACCGACAACGTCAGCCGCCGCAACCGACGTGCCTCACAGACACTGAGTTCCACCGCATCAGGTGCGCTTCACCAACGCCATCTCCTAGCTCACCGGGGCTACTTCACCGAGCACATCGTCGCACCTCCGCCCCCCCGAGGCCGTTGGGGCTTCACCAACGGTCTCGTCCACCGCATCGTAGCGCTCCGCTGCCACTCAAGATCTGCATCCGTGCACAGCCAGCCAACGCCAGCGCATCACCCTCAACGGCTCTGAAGTGACCCGCACTCTAGCTAGGCGAGCATGCCCAAACGCCGTCCCGAACTAGGTATCCACACATCACTCCCTTGTGCACTGTTCCGACGATGTTTGGATATCCTTTCACTGCTCTCTTAGCTTACACGCCTATGCAACTCTGACCTTAACTCTTATTTCTTCTGGAGATATCATCTGAAACAAGCAAATCCATATTTTAGCAAAGCATGACGGCGCTACGGGATCTGGTACACATCCTGCACACCTGTATAACCTTGTAAGTATATGTCCTCCGGTACAACATCAAGGTCGATTCCTCTTATTTGATCAACCATTCGCCGTGTCAAAAATGCAGAGGGGGATGCAAGGAGAACAAGGCCTGCACATCCAAGCAAGTGGTAACATGGACTTGTACATGGAACTTCCCAAGCGCAAGCAGAGCTGCAGAGAGCCTGTACAACGAGCTAGCGTAAGTCCCTGCATTTCATTTAATTCACACTGGCATTCGTGTATGATTTGTGTGCAGTGGCTGATCCACGAATTCAAGTTACCAGGGGCGAACATTTAACTTAAAAAAATACGAAGGCACTTGCACTCCCGAAATCAACATAACTTGAGAAATGTGAAGCTACATGCACTTTGAAAACCAGCTAATGATCCAAAGTAGTTCAGATTATAAACACTAAATGATGCAAGCACCAAAAAACACAAAATGCAACATGGTGTATAAGGACAACAAACATGGTCTGTACCTGCTTGAATTATTCGTTCTCTATCTGAAAATATCGAAGTGTAATTGCACGTACAACCAGTGCGCAAACTGCATATCAATATATCTATCCTGCACAAGTATGCCAATAGTTTCAGACAATAGATTAGAAAAGTATTTATGCTATGTTGTCATGATATGGGTACTTTCTGGTAGATGGCCTCGACGTTTCCTCAAGCTATGAAAATGCACTATAATTTGCTTGTCATCAATGCCTGCAAATCTCTGTCTCTCTCAACATAGTAGATCATCATTAGACACTAAATCCTTCAATGAGCTTGCAAAATGCTTGCATTAGATCCCTCATTAGACACTATGTTCATCACCAGGAGCATGTAAAATGTTTGCATCAAATCCTTCATTAGTATTATGTTCATTAGACACTTCAGGATCAAGAACAACATGAGCTTGTATGTTTGCACCGGAAACTTGATTAGATACATCAGATTCAGTCAGTTCAGTATTGATTGGGGGAGTTATAAAATAAGTAGAAATTGGTTTCATTTTCTCATAGATTCCCTACATACAAGCAGTTTTACAACACCGTCAGGTTTAACTATTGGCTAGAAATTGAAGAGTTGAATTAGATATAATCAGGGATGTGATGTACCTGCTCGTTGCGCATGCTACTCTTGCAAGTTGCGACTGTCCGTTTGCGCAAGCTCGATGCCATGCCCGTGTTGCCGCCGCTGCCTCCCATGCAGGCTACACCCAGGGTTGGATATTCATCTTCTTGTCCTTCGGTTCGCTTGAAGCCCGGCGACCGCCCTCCAACGAGGGCGCGAGGAAGTGCTGTGTCAGTCTGTCCAGCAGCGGCTAGGTTAGGAGCGAGCCAGACTGGAGGCTGGAGCGAATGAATTGGGATTTTTCCTGCTGTCAATCGATATGGGAGGCGCTCGTTTGGGCCGCGAGCCTGCTATAGCGCCTGCCTTGCACTTATGTTATTGGCCCATCCAAATTGAAACATTTTTCTTCATTTTTTACATTGCCTGCTCGTGCGTTGGGACAAACAAAACTAGTGTGGGCCAACCTAGACGACTCAAACTAGGTGCACACTTTTCAGCCCCCTAAGGCGGCCGCCCATACCAGCCCCTATGCTGGCATTGCCTCTTTTTGCGTGTATGATTGGATAGTGAAAAATATTCCACTGGCGCTTTTGATTTACCCACAGAATGGTTGAATTGCCTGTTTCTATGAACTGAGTTCGCCAATAATGTGAAGGATACCAGTCTTTTCATCCTATTGTAGATTGCTTAGATCTCGATATGCCAAAACTAACCGCATGAAATATACAGTAAAAGCCAGTGTGATGTGTTTGGCTACAACTAGTCTGACTACACGTCCTCATATAACATATCAAGGACGCACCATCTTACCAGATTAACCATTCGACTTACCCATGCAGTGTGTGAAGAAAGAAGTATTGGGACTGCGTATCCAAGCAATTGATGCCATGGACTCCTTCGTACAACCTTGTAAGCGAAAAAGAAGTTGCAGTGTGCCTGTACAAAGAACTAGCGTAAGTTCAGTTACCTGCTTCTCGGAATTTTAGTTAGCCACTTATTGCAAAATTGTTCAATTACGTTGCTTGGCTTAATTTAGTTTGCTACTGATTACATAATGGCACAGCCTGTTAATCATATTGTAGACTGCGCCTATCTATGTGTTTGATACTTACTGTTAAGAATTACCTGTTTGCCTTAACTTAAATATCTACTTGTTTGTTTAACTGCTTTGCTGCTGCAACAGCGGGTTACAATGATGTTAATAACTACTTTTCAGCATCCAATTGAAACTCTTTAATTCCTTGTTTGTTTAACTGGTTTGCTGTTATAACTCCCAGTTGAGATGTTTTGCTAACTTCAACTTTTCTGAATCCAATCGGAACTTTAATGGCAAAACAGGTTAGCCCAAGATCAAAGAGCGAGGTCCCCATGGACGTTGCATCATCCCACAGCAGTGGCACCGGCCCAATCGTGCATTATGAATTGCCAACTGCTGATGCTCTAGAGGCTAAACTAGTGGTAGAAAGAGATTCTGCTTCTGCACTTAGAGATGAAGTTGACATGTTGAGGAAGCAAACAGCACAATCACAAGCAGTACTCAAGACAACCATTAAATATTTGGTGGATTTCAAAACGAAGCAAGCTGAGACTGACCAGATTGTTAAGGTCCTGAAGGAAAAAAGGAAATTAAATTCCTACTTGGTAAATCATAGGTGAAATGTTCTTTCCATAGTTGAATAACCTTTGTGTTGTCTGTTCATGTAATCAATCAAACCATTTGTTTTAGAGATCATGTAATAATTGTTTTTTTGTTTTTTGTTGTAATTTTATTTGAGCACAAGTCTGTATTAATTGATAAGACTCGGAGACATTTCATTTGGATTGCTGTGCCAGACCTACAAATATGCCAATCGGGCTGAATGTGCATTCAGCAATAGTAGTATAGATGGACCATAAGTGGCACGCATCGGAAAGGGCCAAGATGCTGGCTAAAAAAAGGATGCTGTTGTAGCCAAAAAAAGTACAGCGGCCTGGCTTATGTATGTTAGTTGATATTATTGATCCATATACTCTATAAGTGTTTATATGTCTGTTAGTTCCGTACATTCTTGGTTGATTGACTCGGTATTTGAATCTTGATACATCGCTTGTGTACATATCTAAATGGGAGTACACATTATGCTGCGTGTGACATTTGAGTTGGACATGAAGTGTTCCAAATATTCGAATTCACCTTAAACTGGATTCTAGTTTCTGAATTTGAGTATCGGCATTTGTAAACCATATTCATATATGACAGTGGAATACATCTTTGTCGTCCTTTTGAAGATATATAAAAACACATAGAATGATTTATAAAGATTCATATAGGAATACAAAATGGATTCGAATTTAGTTGCCAGGGTAAACGTGGATGCTTATTGTCCCAAAATTCGAAAGAAACAGCAAAATGTCCACTCCCACATCGGCTGCCCGAAGCCAAGTGTTTGGGAGATGGAAATTACTGTCTACCCATTACACGGACAATCCATCGGCCCGATTTCCACTGCTCTAAATAGGGGTAGGTTAGTAACTTCAATTAGACGTGACACGACCGCCTCTGAGCCCATTCCGACACGGTGGGCGTCAAACATGGGCGGCAAAACTCATTTGATTCAAGCTCGTCCGAAAGACCTCTGTTTCTCCCTCCATTCCCCATTCATACACGGTGGGCGGCAAAACACCCTCTCCTCGTCCGAAATAGATGTAGGCTAATATTTTAAATAGGGGCAGATGTGTAACTTCCATCAGACGTGACACAACCGCCCTACCTGTCAGCCCCGTTCATACACCGTGGGCGCCAACCGTGGGCGGCAAAACACCCTCTCCTCGCCCGAAATAGTTACCGGCAAATATTTGGGAGATGCGAGATTACCGTCCTATCCCCAACCGACGAGACGTCCAAATTTGAAACGGGGGATAAGTTCGTAACTTTCCCATATTTCAGACAGGCGCGTCCCAAAAACATGGTTCCCCGTACCTCTCCCTCCATTTTCCCATTCATACACCATCCGCGCTAGAACACCCCATTCCCACACCAGCCTCCGTCCGCCACCCCATCCATCGCCGCCGTCCTCCACCACATCCATCGCCACCGTCCTCCACCATGCCGGAGCGCCTACCAAGACCGCGTCGTCCACTGGTAGAGATGGACGTTTCTCATCCACGGCGACGGACCAATAGCCTTGCATCGCGTCCTCTCGCTTCATCGGCGCCGTCGTCCTCTTTGCCGGGCCGCTCACACGACCTTCTCTTCCACCGCAACGGGACTTATCCCCCGATGCACCCGTCTACCATCGTAGATCTGCTTCAACGCCACCGACAGCCATCGCACCCCCGATGCCTACACGGCGCCGCAAGAGAGGTGGTACTTCATATCTCCTCAACTTTTTGATCTCAACCAGAAAATAGATCTTAACTTGGTTACTCTACTTTCTTTTCAGCTCTTAGAATTTAGTTCTTAGTTCGAAGCAAACAATGGATGCTAAATATCATTTCTCCGGTTTGCAGCTTCAAATCTGCCATGGCACAGCCATAATACGGTTTAATTGATCATGCTTAGGGTTTAATTGATCATGTTGGTTCCGTGGTGGTTTCTTTAATAGAAATCAGAGGGGAAACCCTCTTTTGCTAAAAAATATATGCTTAGAGTTTCCCCCTTTTATGATCACTATACGATCAGAATACATGCTTCGTGTCATAATAACACTGCTCCACCCATCAAGCTAAACAAGCTTAGTTGTTCAAATACGAATCTGATATTATTAAAACAGAGTTGTTTAATTGGTCAGCTAAATGTTCCTAAATTAGTTTCGAAAATGCATGTTCGCCGCTCGGGTGTGTATCTCTGTGTGTGGTCTGGTCAGCACGGTTGGGGAGGTGAACTTTGCATATGCAGGGGTTTATAGGGAGACACTCTCCGAGTTGAAACCGCAATGCATTCCATAGATAATCTGACTACTTTTTATGTTTTCATGAATCTCAGATTCTGAACAGCATCATAATGATTATGAGCTTGCGCGCATGAAAAGAATAAAGCAGAACAATGCCATGGCTGTCAAACTTGGCATTAAGGGACTGAAATCAAGTCTGGATGCAATGCAATGCAAACACTCTCCACCTACAGATTCATGCTCAGAATATGATCCTAACAGTGATTCTGAGCTAGAGGGAGACCTAAGTCAATGTAGCTCCCTAGTGGAGGAGTCAGAGGAAGATGCCCTATCTTATTCACCCATCAAGGTACTTGCTCTAACTTTCCAAGGTTACATTGCTCGCACATATCTTGCAACTGATGCTTTGCATTGCTTCTACTTTGTTGAACTGCCATTAGCTTAGTTTACACATCGTGTATGTGAATACGCCCTGCCTATCCATTTTCAGTACATATTCCATCTGTCATCATACCATATTTATCCATTCAAATGTTGTTCTTGTGTATCAGACGTTCAAAAGGAAGAGGGCGATTGCTGATCGTGGAGGAGCACAAGCAAAGTATTTGGAAAAGGTAGTGGCACCTGATAAATCAAATAGCCCATTAGGTGTAGTTGCAATATCACCTGACCCACAAAATACCCCAACTCTAGCAGACTCTAGCCCTACTACACTGGTCATTTCTGATGCCCCAACTCAGCAGACCCCAACTGCAGCAAACAGTATGATTATGCCAGTTGACATAGCACCAGCTGTACGACGCAAAACCCCCATTCCAGCAAAGAGTACACCAAATCCAGTTGCCAAATCCCTTTTCGAACCAGAGAGAGCCCCAATTGCAGCAAATAGGACCCCTGTTCCATTTCTTCCCAGTTTAGAAGACGAAGCTTATGTTGTTGTCAGGAACTTTGTGCGCATCTTTCCTTCATGGAAAGATTATACCGCAGACACAGAACAATTTCCAGTCTTCCTCCGCAACTTACGCGTAAGTAATGTACTAATGTTATTCATGGTCATTACTGCATATGTTTCTGCTGACAGAAGACACAAGATTTCATTCTTTTAAATAGGCGAGGCGCAAACTGGATTGTGATGACGAGCAAGGGTTGGTTGCGCTTTTCAAGCACTCGTTGATGAAGTATCGTTCCTACCTGAGGCAAGCGCACTTCGATGGCAAGCCTCTGAACGAAATTTCTGTAAAGTCTCCGGTGCTACATTTATCCGACGGTGACTGGAATAATCTTGTTACACATTGGTCTCGGCTGCAGCGTAAGGTACTGTCTATGATATCACATCACAATTTGAACTACATTTCTGCATTTGCCTTAATGTCTCACTTGTACGAAAACTGTTAGCAGAAGAACATTCGTTCTCAAGGGACCACAGAATCTCGCAACTATACTGCACACTGCATTGCTCTTGTGAGTACCTCTTGCCCTGTATGACCATACTTACTTTCATAGCTGTTTGATTATGTAGCATCACTGCACATGTTAGCCTCGTAATCGTCCATTTGGTGGACATTATAAGATCCGTATGGACTCTTACATAAATTTAGAATCAACCCAATGCTTTTGAAGAGGTTTAGCTCTGCAGTCCTCTTGTAAGGACTGAACGTGGTCTATCACTGTACTTACATTAACAGCTACTCCCTCCGTCCCATAATATAAGAACGTTTTGTACAGTACACCAGTGTTCAAAACACTCTTGTATTATGGGAAGAGGGATTGGTTCATTTTGTAGCATTCTGCATCTTATCTCCCTCGCCCACCATTTACTAAAAAAGATCAGATCTATATTTAATCTTACCAACAAGTAGAATACACAGACAATGCCAGTGCAGAAGTGTAGCCCATTGCTCTTGTCAGTACATTTTGTCCTGTAACGCTTGTACTTCCAGGGATTGGTAGTTGATTATGTAGCATCAATCTGCATCTTATCTTCATTATCCTCTATCCCTTCCAGTATTATCATATCTATAATTACTCTCTACAAAATGTAGAGTACAGGCAATGCTTATGAAGAAGATTCTGTGCTGAAATTCTTGAGTTATCCTTCCCTTGCCATGGAGAAGGGCATTATAAAGCCGGTGTTAACTGTTAATGTAAGTCAGTCCTTCTAAAGCCTTTATCCTCAACTGCTGTTTAATTTGCTCATACTCCCTATCGTTTACTGCTGTTTAGTTTGCTGTTTCTACCAAAATGCATGTTCGTAAGAACCGTAAGTTCTAAGTTTTACTTGTAAAACCAAATTCCTTATTCATACCATGCACATTACTTAATACTCCCTATATGTATGCTTGTTTTTGTGGATCTATAATCCAGTGTGTGGTGAAGCAGCCCACGTTTGCACCTTGTCATCTCCTGTTTTATCTTACTGATGTGGCTGATGATATGAACAACATGCCATGCACATTATCCAAAATAGATACAATGATTTTCTTTGCCCTTCATCTATGCTTGTTATGTTGACATGGTAATCCAGTAGTGTGGTGAAGCTCCCCGCATTATGAACAATGCCAAATTATGCTATTGATATTTTGAACATACTCTTTATTTTCTAATTTGAAATTGGATAGAATTGACAGAACAGTTATCATCTTTGTTTATACACGTGCAAAACCTGTCATCTCTCTGCTTTGTTTCAGGGTGATATGCCTGATGGCATGCACAAGTCTGCTGAAGGCTGTGAGACAAACCCAACATATATTGCAGCAAAGAAGGCAAAACATCTTGAAGATAGCGAGACAACCCCAAAGTCTTGTCTTGATGCAGTGTTCAAGTTACTTGAGACTAACAGTCAGACAAGCTCACAGAATTCGTTGTCTGAATCAGTTCGACTTCTTCAGTCCCAAGTTCTAGCAGAAAGGCATTCTGCAACTCAACTTCGACTTGAAGTCCTATCTCTAAGAAAGATTGCGGAGAACACCAATGAGAACCTCATCGCTAAACAACTACACCTGGAAGCTATGACCGACATGCTAGGCCGGTCTCACAGCCTTGCTCAGCAGCTTGCGCAGCAGTTCCCCCGCAAGGCTAACCTTTCTTGAACTGTCTTGGAAGTGGTCTCGGTTCAGTATTATTTTGTTACGCTGCAATGGTGCCCAGTTTTTGTAATCTGCTTCTTCGTTGCGCTTTATGATCGCTGGTGGCGAACTTTGATGCCCAGTGGATGTAATATACCTTAAATCCTTTATTGTGTAGTGTAGGTTTATTCTTAGTTACTATGCCGTAATTTCTTTATTGTATAGAGTAGGTTTGTTCTTAATTCCTACTAGTTACGCAGCAGCCCGAAATGAACCCCGACCCATGATTGTGCGAATCAAATCACGGGCTTTTAACAGGCCAAAATTGTCTAGGTCCTTGTTTGGCCCAATCAGATATGGCTGCGAGCAGGCCGGATGCAAACCGGGCCATAGTTAGGCCCAACTATATGACAGGCTTTTAACAAGCCGAAATTAATATAGGGACGAAATGTTAAACATGCCCTTAACAGGCCAAAACTAATATCAGGCCGAATTACTAAGTGGGCCTTTAGCAAGTGGTCCCAAAAGCATAGTGTCCAGTTGACGGGCCGAATCTGATATGGGCCATAATTGAGCCCAAAGCCTCTTAAAGGGCCGGACCTAATCTGGGCCGTAATTTGGCCCAGAACGTGGTAGGCTTTTAACGGGCCGGATCTCATATGGGCCACTATTAGGCCCGGAGCGTGGCAGGCCATTAATGGACCAGATCAAATATGGGCCGGCATTTGGCCCAAAACATGGCAGCCAGTTAATGGGCCGGCCTACTAGGGTCCTCAAAATCTTGTGGGCCTACAGCTGGGCCGACCCATTAATGTCGGTGAAATCTCGTGGGCCTTTAGCTAGGCCGACCAGTTATGACCCGCAAGAATATTGTGGGCCTTTACCTGGGCCGGCCCATTATGGCACAAAAAAATCTTGTGGGCCTTTAGCTGGGAAGCCCATTATGGTCCGCAAAATCTTGTGGGCCTTTAGCTGGGCCGGCCCATTATGGTCTGCAAAATCTTGTGGGCCTCTAGTTGGGCCGGCCCATTTAAACTTGTTGGGTCGTGCTACATGTCGACGTATCATAGGCACCTTTTGTCCAGTGAGTGGATGCCATCTGTCCTGACGATGAGCCGACACGTGTTTCTTCTACCCAATGATGATTTTACGCATGGAAAATCCCCATTGGTCGGGGCTGTTAACGGGTTATCGGATCCAAAACCCGACCCGAAAGCTTAACGACGTTCCATTACGGTGGATGCCACGTGTCGGTCACCCTTGACGAAAGCACTTCAGTGACGCGTGATTTATCGTCATGGAAGTGGACACTTCCGTGATGATAATTTTGGTAATGTCATGGAACACTTCTACGACAGCACATGTATGACTATCTTGATTCTGTCATAAATTTGTCATGGATGTACATGCATGACAAAAAAAGCGACCTACTGTGACAAACACGTGTCATCACGGAAGTGTATTTTTTTGTAGTGGGTGAAGTGGGGGAGAGGAAAATGAGAGGCAAATGGCAAATAATGTAATGCGAGGGATAAGAGTTTGTGATGGGTACTTGGTATGTATTGACTTGAGTGTATATCTCCCCGGCAACGGCGCCAGAAATCCTTCTTGCTACCTCTTGAGCATGCGTTGGTTTTCCCTTGAAGAGGAAAGAGTGATGCAGCAAAGTAGCATAAGTATTTCCCTCGGTTTTGAGAACCAAGGTATCAATTCAGTAGGAGACTACGCGCAAGTCGCCTAGTACCTGCACAAACAAACAAGAACCTCACAACCAACGTGATAAAGGGGTTGTCAATCCCTTCACGATCACTTACAAAAGTGAGATCTGATAAAGATAATAAGATAAATATTTTCACTATTTTTGTTGTATATATTGAAAAGTAAATATTGCAAAAATAAATAGTAAACTAGAATTGTAGATCGGAAACTTATATGATGTAAAGTAGACCTAGGGCCCATAGGTTTCACTAGTGGCTTCTCTCAAGATAGCATATATTATGGTGGCTGAACAAATTACCGCCGAGCAATTGATAGAAAAGTGCATAGTTATGATGATATCTAGGCATGATCATGAACATAGGCATCACGTCCGTGTCAAGTAGACCGAAATGATTCTGCATCTCTACTATTACTCCACACATTGACCGCTATCCAACATGCATCTAGAGTATTAAGTTCATAAGAACAGAGTAACGCATTAGGCAAGATGACATGATGTAGAGGGATAAACTCAAGCAGTATGATATAAACCCCATCTTTTTATCCTCGATGGCAACAACACAATACGTGCCTTGCTGCCCCTACTATCTCTGGGAAAGGACACTGCAAGATTGAACCCAAAGCAAAGCACTTCTCCCATTGCAAGAAAGATCACTCTAGTAGGCCAAACCAAACTGATAATTTGAAGAGACTTGCAAAGATATCAAAGCATGCATATAAGAATTCATAGAAGAATGAAATATTGTTCATAGATAATCTTGATCATAGACTCACAATTCATCGGATCTCAGCAAATACACCGCAAAAAGAATTACATCGAATAGATCTCCAAGAACATCGAGGAGAACTTTGTATTGAGAACCAAAGAGAGAGAGAAGAAGCCATCTAGCTAATAACTATGGACCCAAAGGTCTGTGGTAAACTACTCACACATCATCGGAGAGGCTATGGTGTTGATGTAGAAGCCCTTCATGATCGAATCCCCCTCCGGAAGATCGCTGGAAAAGGTCCCTAGATGGGATCTCATGGGTACAGAAGGTTGCAGCAGTGGAAAAGTGGTTTCGTGGCTACCCTGGATGTTTTCAGGGTATAAGAGTATATATAGGCGAAGCAAGTAGGTCGGTGAAGATACGAGGGCCCACGAGAGTGGGGGCAGCCTGCCCCCCTAGGCGTGCTGCCCTACTGAAGGAAATATGCCCTAGAGGAAATAATAAAGTTCTTATTTTAATTCCTTATATCATGATAAATGTTTATTATTCATGCTAGAATTGTATTAACCGGAAACTTAGTACATGTGTGAATGCATAGACAAACTGAGTGTCACTAGTATGCCTCTACTTGATTAGCTCGTTAATCAAAGATGGTTAAGTTTCCTACCATGGACAAAGAGTTGTCATTTGATTAACGGGATCATGTCATTAGAGAATGATGTGATTGACTTGACCCATCCGTTAGCTTAGCACGATGATCGTTTACTTTGTTGCTATTGCTTTCTCCATGACTTATACATGTTCCTATGACTATGAGATTATGCAACTCCCGAATACCGGAGGAACACTTAGTGTGCTATCAAACGTCACGATGTAACTGGGTGACTGTAAAGATGCTCTACTGGTGTCTCCGATGGTGTTTGTTGAGTTGGCATAGATCGAGATTAGGATTTGTCACTTCGTGTATCGGAGAGGTATCTCTGGGCCCTCTCGGCAATGCACATCACTATAAGCCTTGCAAGCAATGTGACTAATGAGTTAGTTACGGGATGTTACATTACGGAACGAGTAAAGAGACTTGCCGATAACGAGATTGAACTAGGTATTGAGATACCGACGATCGAATCTCAGGCAAGTAACATACCGATGACAAAGGGAACAACGTATGTTGTTATGCGGTTTGACCGATAAAGATCTTCGTAGAATATGCAGGAGCCAATATGAGCATCCAAGTTCCGCTATTGGTTATTGACCGGAGATGAGTCTCGGTCATGTCTACATAGTTCTCGAACCCGTAGGGTCCGCACGCTTAACGTTCGATGATGATCCGTATTATGAGTTTATGTGTTTTCATATATAGAAGGTTGTTCGGAGTCCCGGATGAGATCACGGACATGACGGGGTGTCTCGAAATGGTCGAGACATAAAGATTGATATATTGGAACATTATATTCGGACACCGGAAAGGTTCCGGGGGTCATCGGATAAATACCGGAGTACTAGGGACTTACCAGAACCCCCCGGGGGGTCAATGGGCCTTCATGGGCCTTAGTGGAAATAGAGGGCAGCAAGGGAGCTGTGGGGCGTGCCCCCTAGGCCCAAACCAAATTGGTTTAGGGCTTGGGGGGCCGCCCCCTCTTTCCCTCTCCCCTCCTCCTCTTTCCTTCCCCTCCTAGTTGGACTAGGAAAGGGGGAACCTACTCCTAGTAGGAGTAGGATTCCCCCCTTGGGGCGCACCCTATGAGGCCGCCGGCCCCCACCCCTTGCTCCTTTATATACGGGGGAAGGGGGCACCCTAGAACACACAAGTTGATCATTGTCTTAGCCGTGTGCGGTGCCCCCCTCCACCATAATCCACCTCTGTTATATCGTTGTAGTGCTTAGGCGAAGCCCTGCGCCGGTAGCTTCATCATCACCATCATCAGTCGTCGTGCTGATGAAGCTCTCCATCGACACTCAGCTAGATCGAGAGTTCATGGGACGTCGCCGAGCTGAACATGTGCAGATCGCGTAGGTGCCGTACTTTCGGTACTAGGATTGGTCGGATCATGAAGACGTACGACTACATCAACCGCGTTGTCATAATGCTTCCGCTTACGGTCTACAAGGGTACGTAGACAACACTCTCCCCTCACGTTTCTATGCATCACCTAGATAGATCTTGCGTGTGCGTAGGAAATTTTTGAAATTACTACGTTCCCCAACAGTGGCATACGAGCCAGGTCTATGCATAGATGTTATATACACGAATAGAACACAAAGGAGTTGTGGGTGTGGGTATATAGATATTGCTTGCCATCACTATTTGATTCTTGATTCAGCGGCATTGTTGGATGAAGCGGCTCAGACCGACATTACGCGTACGCTTACGCGAGACTAGATGTACCGACGTGCTCCACACACAGGTGGCTAGTGGGTGTCAGTTTCTCCAACTTTAGTTGAATCGGATTCAATGAATAGTGTTCTTTCTGAAGATCAAAAAGCAATCACTATACCGCGTTGTGGTTTTTGATGCGTAGGTAAGAACGATTCTTGCTCAGCCCGTAGCAGCCACGTAAAACTTGCAACAACAAAGTAGAGGACGTCTAACTTGTTTTTGCAGGGCATGTTGTGATGTGATATGGTCAAGACGTGATGAGATATAAATTGTTGTATAAGATGATCGTGTTTTGTTAAAGTTATCGGCAACTGGCAGGAGCCTTATGGTTGTCTCTTTATTGCATAAGATGCAAGTGCCATATAATTGCTTTACTTTATCGCTATGCGATAGCAATAGTTGCAAAAGCAATAGTTGGCGAGACGACCATGTGATGACACGTTGATAAAGATCAAGATGATGGAGATCATGGTGTCATGCCGGTGATGATGGAGATCATGACGGTACTTTCGAGATGGAGATCAAAGGCACAAGATAATGATGGCCATATCATGTCACATATTTTGATTGCATGTGATGTTTATCTTTTATGCATCTTATTTTGCTTAGTACGACGGTAGCATTATGAAATGATCCCTTACTAAAATTTCAAGGTATAAGTGTTCTCCCTGAGTATGCACTATTGCGACAGTTCGCCGTGCCTAGACACCACGTGATGATCGAGTGTGATAAGCTCTACGTTCACATACAACGGGTGCAAGCCAGTTTTGCACACGTAGAATACTCGGGTTAAACTTGACGAGCCTAGCATATGCAGATATGGCCTCGGAACATTGAGACCGAAAGGTCGAGCGTGAATCATATAGTAGATATGATCAACATAGTGATGTTCACCATTGAAAACTACTCCATCTCACTTGATGATCGGGCATGGTTTAGTTGATATAGATCACGTGATCACTTAGATGATTAGAGGGATGTCTATCTAAGTGGGAGTTCTTAAGTAATATCATTAATTGAACTTTAATTTATCATGAACTTAGTCCTGATAGTATTTGCATAACTATGTTGTAGATAAAAAGGTCGCGATGTAGCTCCCCATTTTTTTGATATGTTCCTAGAGAAAAATAAGTTGAAAGATGTTAGTAGCAATGATGCGGACTAGCTCCGTGATCTAAGGATTATCCTCAATGCTACATAGAAGTATTATGTCCTTGATGCACCACTAGGTCACAGAACGGTTGCAGGAGCAGATGCAGACGTTATGAATGTTTGACAAGCTCAGTATGATGACTACTTGATAGTTTAGTGCACCATGCTTTACGGCTTGGAACTGGGACTTCAAAAATGTTTTGAACAACATGGAGCATATGAGATGTTCCAAGAGTTGAAATTCATTGAGGGCAAATCTTTAGATGAGCATGCTTGTTATGTGCGACACCGCTTATCTCAAAAAGGGAAACTTTTACTAGATAAAATTCATCGTTTGCAATGCTATGCTTGGAATTTATGTGAAATATAGGATTTTACTTGTTGTTATGAAGACCCTAAGAAACACCTCTTCCCTACCAATGTGAGTTTAGTGATAATGGAATCATATCTTCGTATGCTAAGGGTGTTTATAATTACTATGATGTTCAACAAATTGAAGAATTTGTTGCTTTTAAGGGTTCTTATGAAATTGCTTCTTTGATTGGAAAGTATGATGCTACTCTTTACAAATCTGAAAATTTTGCCATACTTAAATATTGTTATGATAATTATGCTTCTAATGCCTATGTTAAACCAAATATTGAGGAGTCCTCCGCTGTCCAAGAAGAGACTAATATTTTGCAGGAGTCTATGGAAGAAGGAATTGATGAAACTATGGCCTCATTGGATGAAAAAGATGATGAGGATAGCGAAGAACAAAAGGAGGAAGAGCGGATTAGCTACCCGTTGATGTCTACTACACAACCTTTTTCTTGTAGACATTGTTGGTCCTCCAAGTGTAGAGGTTTGTAGGACAGTAGCAAATTTCCCTCAAGTGGATGACCTAAGGTTTATCAATCCGTAGGAGGCGTAGGATGAACATGGTCTCTCTCAAGCAACCCTACAACCAAATAACAAAGAGTCTCTTGTGTCCCCAACACACCCAATACAATGGTAAATTGTATTGGTGCACTAGTTCAGCGAAGAGATGGTGATACAAGTGGTATATGGATGGTAGATAAAGGTATTTGTAATCTGAGATTATAAAAACAGCAGGGTAACAAGTGATAAAAGTGAGCGTAAACGGTATTGCAATGCTAGGAAACAAGGCCTAGGGTTCATACTTTCACTAGTGTAAGTCCTCTCAATAATACTAACATAATTGGATCATAAAACTATCCCTCAACATGCAGCAAAGAGTCACTCCAAAGTCACTAATAGTGGAGAACAAACGAAGAGATTATGGTAGGGTACGAAACCACCTCAAAGTTATTATTTCCAATCAATCCGTTGGGCTATCCCTAAAAGTGTCACAAACAGCCCTAGAGTTTGTACTAGAATAACACCTTAAGACACAAATCAACCAACACCCTAATGTCACCTAGATACTCCAATGTCACCTCAAGTATCCGTGGGTATGATTATACGATATGCATCACACAATCTCAGATTCATCTATTCAACTAACACAAAGGACCTCAAAGAGTGCCCCAAAGTTCTACCGGAGAATCACGACAAAAACATGTGCCAACCCCTATGCATAGGTTCATGGGCGGAACCCGCAAGTTGATCACCAAAACATACATCAAGTGAATCATGTGATATCCCATTGTCACCACAGATATCCACGGCAAGACATACATCAAGTGTTCTCAAATCTTTAAAGACTCAATCCGATAAGATTACATCAAAGGGGAAACTCGATGCATTACAAGAGAGAAGAGGGGGATGAGAAACATAAGATCCAACTATAATAGCAAAGCTCGCGATACATCAAGATCGTGCCAAATCAAGAACACGAGAGAGAGAGATCAAACACATAGCTACTGGTACATACCCTCAGCCCTGAGGGAGAACTACTTCCTCCATGTCATGGAGAGCACCGGGATGATGAAGATGGCCACTGAAGAGGGATTCCCCCTCCGACAGGGTGCCGGAACGGGTCTAGATTGGTTTTCGGTGGCTACGGAGGCTTCTGGCGGCGGAACTCCCGATCTAATCTCTGTTCTGGAAGTTTTACGATACGTAGGTGTATATGGGTGAAAGGAGTACGTCGGTGGACCGAAGGGGGGGCCACGAGGCAGGGGGCACGCCCCAGGGGGGTGGGCGCGCCCCCTACCCTCGTGAGCACCTCCTTCATCTTCTAACGTAGGGTCCAAGTCTATTCGGTAGGTTTCCTTCCAAAAATAACTTCTCCAGTTTATTTCGTTCCGTTTCGACTCCGTTTGATATTCCTTTTCTTTGAAACACTGAAATAGGCATAAAACAGCAAATCTGGGCTGGGCCTTCGGTTAATAGGTTAGTCCCAAAAGTAATATAAAAGTGGATAGTAAAGCCCAATATTGCCCAAAATAGTAGATAATATAGCATGAAGCAATAAAAAATTATAGATACGTTGGAGATGTATCAACCATCCCCAAGCTTAATTCCTGCTCGTCCTTGAGTAGGTAAATGATAAAAAAAAGATAATTTTTGATGTGGAATGCTAGTTGGCATAATTTCAATGTAATTCTTCCTACTTGTGATATGAATATTCAGATCCGAAAGATTCAAGACAAAAGTTCATTTTGACATAAAAATAATAATACTTCAAGTATACTAACTAAGCAATCATGTCTTCTCAAAATAACATGGCCAAAGAAAGTTATCCCTACAAAATCATATAGTCTGGCTATGCTCTATCTTCACCACACAAAATATTTAAATCATGCACAACCCCGATGACAAGCCAGGCAATTGTTTCATACTTTTAATGTTCTCAAACTTTTTCAATCTTCACACAATACATGAGCGTGAGCCATGGACATAGCACTATAGGTGGAATAGAATGGTGGTTGTGGAGAAGACAAAAAGGGAGAAGATAGTCTCACATCAACTAGGCGTATCAACGGGCTATGGAGATGCCCATCAATAGATATCAATGTGAGTGAGTAGGGATTGCCATGCAACGGATGCACTAGAGCTATAAGTGTATGAAACTCAACAAAAGAAACTAGTGGGTGTGCATCCAACTCGCTTGCTCACGAAGACCTAGGCATTTTTAGGAAGCCCATCATTGGAATATACAAGCCAAGTTCTATAATGAAAGATTCCCACTAGTATATGAAAGTGACAACATAGGAGACTCTCTATCATGAAGATCATGGTGCTACTTTGAAGCACAAGTGTGGTAAAAGGATAGTAGCATTGCCCCTTCTCTCTTTTTCTCTCATTTTTTTATTTTTTATTTTTTATTTGGGCCTTCTCTTTTTTATGGCCTCTTTTTTTTATTTTTCGTCCGGAGTCTCATCCCGACTTGTGGGGGAATCATAGTCTCCATCATCCTTTCCTCACTGGGACAATGCTCTAATAATGATGATCATCACACTTTTATTTTTCTTACAACTCAAGAATTACAACTCGATACTTAGAACAAGATATGCCTCTATATGAAAGCCTCCGGCGGTGTACCGGGATGTGCAATGATGCATGAGTGACATGTATGAAAGAATTATGAACGATGGCCTTGCCACAAATACGATGTCAACTACATGATCATGCAAAGCAATATGACAATGATGAAGCGTGTCATAATAATGGAATGGTGGAAAGTTGCATGGCAATATATCTCAGAATGGCTATGGAAATGCCATAATAGGTAGGTATGGTGGCTGTTTTGAGGAAGGTGTATGGTGGGTTTATGGTACCGGCGAAATTGCGCGGTACTAGAGAGGCTAGCAATGGTGGAAGGGTGAGAGTGCGTATAATCCATGGACTCAACATTAGTCATAAAGAACTCACATAGTTATTGCAAAAATCTATTAGTTATCGAAACAAAGTACTACGCACATGCTCCTAGGGGGGATAGATTGGTAGGAAAAGACCATCGCTCGTCCCTGACCTCCACTCATAAGGAAGGCAATCAATAAATAAATCATGCTCCGACTTCATCACATAACGGTTCACCATACGTGCATGCTACGGGAATCTCAAACTTCAACACAAGTATTTCTCAAATTCACAACTACTCAACTAGCATGACTCTAATATTACCATCCTCATATCTCAAAACAATCATCAAGTATCAAACTTCTCTTAGTATTCAACACACTCATAAGAGAATTTTATTATTCTTGAATACCTAGCATATTAGGATTTTAAGCAAATTACCATGCTATTTAAGACTCTCAAAATAATATACGTGAAGCATGAGAGTTCATCTATTTCTTCAAAATAAAGATACCACCATGCTCTAAAAGATATAAGTGAAGCACTAGAGCAAATGACAAACTACTCCGAAAGATATAAGTGAAGATCAATGAGTAGTCGAATAATTATGCAACTATATGAAGACTCTCTAACATTTAATAATTTCAGATCTTGGTATTCTATTCAAACAGCAAGCAAAGCAAAATAAAATGGCATTCTAAGAATGGCAAACATCATGTGAGGAAGCAAAAACTTAGGATCAACCGAAACTAACCGATAATTGTTGAAGAAGAGAGGTGGGATGCCAACCGGGGCATCCCCAAGCTTAGATGCTTGAGAAATCTTGAAATATTATCTTGGGATGACTTGGGAATCTCCAATATTGAGCTTTTGTGTCTCCTTAATTCCTCTCATATCACGGTCTCCCTAAATCTCAAAAGCTTCATCCACAGAAAACTCAACAAGGACTCGTGAGATAAGTTAGTATAAACCATTGCAAAAACCTTATCATACTCTACTGTAGCAAATCACTAAAATTATTATTCAACATTTAATACTAAATGCCTCTGCATATTTAATAGTCCTATCCTCAAATAGAATCATTAAAGAAGGAAACATATGCAAACAACGCAAACATAACAACAATCTGCCTAAACATGATAGTCTGTAAAGAATGCAGCAACATCCATGCTTCCCTAGCTCCAAAAATTATAAAAGAAAATTCCCACTGTAGTAAATTTATCAGAGATTAATATGCAAAAGGGTATCAACATTTTATCACATTCTTACTTTTCTAGGGAATTATTGCAACTGCGGTAAACTTTCTGTTTTCAAACAGCAACATGTGGACTTCTAAAATAGGCATAGTAAAGGCTATCAATGCCACTTTTATTGAAATAAAAGATGCAAAACATTGTTCTAAATAACAGAAATCAAGTCCTAACAAAATAAATTGACGCTCCAAGCAAAACACATATCATGTGGCGAATAAAAATATAGCTCCAAGTAAAGTTACCGATGAACGAAGACGAAAGAGGGGATGCCTTCCGGGGCATCCCCAAGCTTAGGATCTTGGCTATCCTTGAATATTACCTTGGGGTGACTTGGGCATACCCAAGCTTAGGCTATTTCCACTCCTTATTCCATATTCCATAGAATCCTTACCCAAAACTTGAAAACTTCACAACACAAAACTTAACAGAAAACTCGTAAGTTCTGTTAGTATAAGAAAATAAATCACCACTTCAAGGTACTGTAATGAACTCATTATTTATTTATATTGGTGTTAAAACTACTGTATTACAACTTATATATGGTTTATAAACTATTTTACTAGCCATAGATTCATCAAAATAAGTAAACAACACATGAAAAACAGAATCTGTCAAAAACAGAACAGTCTGTAGTAATCTGGATCAAACATATACTTCTGGAACTCATACAATTCTCAAATAAATTTCTGGACCTGAGGAATTTATGTATTAATCATCTGCAAAAAAAATTAAATAAATATCACTCTCCAATAAAAAATGGCAGCAATTCTCGTGAGCACTAAAGTTTCTATTTTTACAGCATGATCAACAAGACTTTCCCCAAGTCTTCCCAAAGGTTCTACTTGGCACAAACACTAATTAAAAGCATAAAACCACATCTAAACAGAGGCTAGATGAATTATTTATTACTAAACAGGAACAAAAAGCAAGGAACAAAAATAAAATTGGGTTTCCTCTCAACAAGCGCTATCGTTTAACGCCCCTAGCTAGGCATGATGATTTCAACAATGCTCACATAAAAGATAAGAATTGAAACATAAAGAGGGCATCATGAAGAATATGACTAGCACATTTAAGTCTAACATACTTCCTATGCATAGGGATTTTGTGAGCAAACAACTTATGGGAACAATAATCAACTAGCAAAGGAGGGCAAAACAAGCATAACTTCGAAACTTTAAGCACATAGAGAGGAAACTTGATATTATTGCAATTCCTACAAGCATATAGTACTCCCTCATAATAATTTTCAGTAGCATCATGAATGAATTCAACAATATAACCAGCACCTAAAGCATTCTTTTCATGATCTACAAGCATAGAAAATTTACTACTCTCCACATAAGCAAAATTCTTCTCATGAATAGTAGTGGGAGCAAACTCAACAAAGTAACTATCATGGGATTGAAAATTGAAATCAAGATGACAAGTTTCATTGTTATCATTATTCTTTAAAGCATACGTGTCATCACAATAGTCATCATAGATAGGAGGCATGCTTTCATCATAATAAATTTGCTCATCAAAGCTTGGGGGACAAAAAATATCATCTTCATCAAACATAGCTTCCCCAAGCTTGTGGCTTTGCATATCATTAGCATCATGGATATTCAAGGAACTCATACTAACAACATTGCAATCATGCTCATCATTCAAATATTTAGTGCCAAACATTTTATAGATTTCTTCTTCTAGCACTTGAGCATAATTATCCTTTCCATCATACTCACGAAAGATATTAAAAAGATGAAGTGTATGAGGCAAACTTAATTCCATTTTTAGTTTTCTTTTATAAATTAAACTAGTGATAAAACAAGAAACTAAAAGACTCGATTGTAAGATCTAAAGATATACCTTCAAGCACTCACCTCCCCCGCAACGGCGCCAAAAAAGAGCTTGATGTCTACTACACAACCTTCTTCTTGTAGACGTTGTTGGGCCTCCAAGTGCAGAGGTTTGTAGGACGGTAGCAAATTTCCCTCAAGTGGATGACCTAAGGTTTATCAATCTGTAGGAGGCGTAGGATGAAGATGGTCTCTCTCAAGCAACCCTGCAACGAAATAACAAAGAGTCTCTTGTGTCCCCAACACACCCAATACAATGGTAAATTGTATAGGTGCACTAGTTCGGCGAAGAGATGGTGATACAAGTGGTATATGGATGGTAGATAAAGGTATTTGTAATCTGAAATTATAAAAACAGCAAGGTAACAAGTGATAAAAGTGAGCGTAAACGGTATTGCAATGCTAGGAAACAAGGCCTAGGGTTCATACTTTCACTAGTGTAAGTCCTCTCAACAATACTAACATAATTGGATCATAAAACCATCCCTCAACATGCAACAAAGAGTCACTCCAAAGTCACTAATAGCGGAGAACGAACGAAGAGATTATGGTAGGGTACGAAACCACCTCAAAGTTATTCTTTCCAATCAATCCGTTGGGATATTCCTATAAGTGTCACAAACAACCCTAGAGTTCGTACTAGAATAACACCTTAAGACACAAATCAACCAAAACCCTAATGTCACCTAGATACTCCAATGTCACCTCAAGTATCCGCCGGTATGATTATACGATATGCATCACACAATCTCATATTCATCTATTCAACCAACACAAAGGACCTCAAAGAGTGCCCCAAAGTTCTACCGGAGAATCACGACGAAAACGTGTGCCAATCCCTATGCATAGGTTCATGGGCATAACCCGCAAGTTGATCACCAAAGCATACATCAAGTGAATCACGTGATATCCCATTGTCACCACAGATATCCACGGCAAGACATACATCAAGTGTTCTCAAATCTTTAAAGACTCAATCCAATAAGATTACTTCAAAGGGGAAACTTGATTCATTACAAGAGAGAAGAGGGGAGGAGAAACATAAGATCCAACTATAATAGCAAAGCTCGCGATACATCAAGATCGTGCCAAATCAAGAACACGAGAGAGAGAGAGAGATCAAACACATAGCTACAGGTACATACCCTCAGCCCCGAGGGAGAACTTCTTCCTCCTCGTCATGGAGAGCACCAGGATGATGAAGATGGCCACCGGAGAGGGATTCCCCCTCCGGCAGGGTGCCGGAACGGGTCTAGATTGGTTTTCGGTGGCAACAGAGGCTTCTGGCGGCGGAACTCCTGATCTAATCTCTGTTCTGGAAGTTTTATGATACATAGGTATATATGGGTGAAAGGAGTACATCGGTGGACCGAAGGGGGGGCCACGAGGCAGGGGGCGCGCCCCCTACCCTCATGAGCACCTCCTTCATCTTCTGACGTAGGGTCCAAGTCTATCCGGTAGGTTTCCTTCCAAAAATAACTTCTCCAGTTGATTTCGTTCCGTTTCGACTCCGGTTAATAGGTTAGTCCCAAAAGTAATATATAAGTGGATAATAAAGCCCAATATTGCCCAAAACAGTAGATAATATAGCATGGAGCAATCAAAAATTATAGATACATTGGAGACGTATCACCCATGCCCACCTTCTAATGGGAGTAACTCTTCAACTCATACATTGTTTAATTTCCCTTCGAATTTACTGAAGGATGAATGCTATGATGATTGTTATGATCCCGTTGATTCTTTTAAAATATCCCTTTTTGATGATGCTTGTGGCCAAGATGCCAATATGAATTATGCTTATGGAGATGAACTTGCTATAGTTCCTTATGTTAAACATGAAATTGTTGCTATTGCACCCACGCATGATAGTCCTATTATCTTTTTGAATTCTCCCGACTACACTATATCGGAGAAGTTTGCCCTTATTAAGGATTATATTGATGGGTTGCATTTTACTACTACACATGATGATTTTGATAGATATAATATGCATGTGCTTGCTGCTCCTACTTGCAATTATTATGAGAGAGGAACTACATCTCTGCCTCTCCGTGTTTCCAATATGATAAAATTGCAAGAAACGGTTTATACTATGCATTGGCCTTTACTATGTGTGCATGAATTGTTCTTTTCTGACATGCCAATGCATAGGAAGAGAGTTAGACTTCGTTGTTGCATGATATATGTTACTTTGTGCTCACTACTAAATCACAGATCATTGTTAATTCAAATTGGCTTTGATATACCTTGGGATCCGGGTGGATCCATTACTTTAGCACTATATGCTTAGCTTAATGGCTTTAAAGAAAGCGCTGCCAGGGAGACAAACCGGAAGTTTTAGAGAGTCATTTATTTCTATTGTGTGCTTTTATAAAGTTTAAAAATAAAAATAATGTGCCAAGATTTGCCTTTAGGATGTTTACATTGCTAGTTGGTTTGTGCGGTGCAAGACAGAAACTTTGGCTGTAATGCGCGATTTTACATTTTTTACTGGAACGTCAAATGGTTCTGTAAATCTCTGAACTGTCTTTATATACAAATTGTTTATTTGTCATAATTTTTTCAGAATTTTTGGAGTACCAGAAGTATGGTGAATGTTCAGATTTTTATAGACTATCCTGTTTAAGACAGATTCTATTTTTGATGCATAGTTTGCTTGTTTTGATGAAACTATCGATTTCTATCAGTGGATTAAGCCATGGAAAAGTTATATTACAGTAGATACAATGCAAAAACAAAATATGAATTGGTTTGCAACAGTACTTAGAGTAGTGATTTGCTTTATTATACTAACGGATCTTACCGAGCTTTCTGTTGAGTTTTGTGTTGATGAAGTGTTCGAAGATCGAGGATGTCTCAATGTGAGGAGAAGGAGGAGAGACAAGAGCTCAAGCTTGGGGATTCCCAAGGCATCCCAAGTAAATATTTAAGGAAACTCAAGCGTCTAAGCTTGGGGATGCCCCAGAAGGTATCCCATCTTTCTTCAACAAGTATCGGTATGTTTTCGGATTCGTTTCGTTCATGTGATATGTGCAAATCTTAGAGCGTCTTTTGCATTTAGCTTTCACTTTTCTTTGATGCACCATGCTGGTATGATATAGTCCATGGTTGATTTATAGAATGCTCTTTGCACTTCACTTATATCTTTTGAGTATGGCTTTATAGAATGCTTCATGTGCTTCACTTATATCATTTGAAGTTTGGATTGTCTGTTTCCCTTCACATAGAAAACCACCATTTGTAGAATGCTCTTTTGATTCACTTATATTTGTTAGAGCGTGGGCATATCTTTTCTAGAAAGAATTAAACTCTCTTGCTTCACTTATATCTATTTAGAGAGATGACAGGAATTGGTCATTCACATGGTTAGTCATAAAATCCTACATAAAACTTGTAGATCACTGGATATGATATGTTTGATTCCTTGCAATAGTTTTGCGATATAAAGATGGTGATATTAGAGTCATGCTAGTGGGTAGTTGTGGATTGTAGAAATACTTGTGTTGAAGTTTGTGATTCCCGTAGCATGCACATATGGTGAACCATATGTAACGAAGTTGGAGCATGAGGTATTTATTGATTGTCTTCCTTATGAGTGGCGGTCGGAGACGAGCGATGGTGTTTTCCTACTAATCAATCCCCCTAGGATCATGCGCGTAGTACTTTGTTTCGATGACTAATAGATATTTGCAATAAGTATGTGAGTTCTTTATGACTAATGTTGAGTCCATGGATTATACACACTCCCACCCTTCCATCATTGCTAGCCTCATCGGTACTGTGCATTGCCCTTTCTCACCTTGACAGTCGGTGCAAACTTCACCGATGCATCCAAACCCCGTGATATGATATTCTCTATCACACATAAGGCTCCTTATATCTTCCTCAAAACGGCCACCATACCTACCTATAATGGCATTTCCATAGCCTTTCCGAGATATATTGCCATGCAACTTCCATCATCATCATATACATGACTTGAGCATTTATTGTTATATTGCTTTGCATGATCATAAGATAGCTAGCATGATGATTTCATGGCTTGTCCCTTTTTTGATGTCATTGCTACGCTAGATCATTACATGTCCCGGTACACCGCCGGAGGCATTCATATAGAGTCATATCTTTGTTCTAGTATCGAGTTGTAATATTGAGTTGTAAGTAAATAAAAGTGTGATGATCATCATTATTAGAACATTGTCCCATGTGATTTTATCAAAATAAAAGTGGCCAAAGAAGCCCCCCAAAAAAGAGAGAGGCTAAAGAAGCCTACAAAAAAATAGAAAAAAATAAAAAAATGAGAGAAAAGAGAGAAGGGACAATGTTACTATCCTTTTACGATGCTCGTGCTTCAGAGTACCACCATGTTCTTCATATAAAGAGTCGCTTGAGTTATCACTTTCATATACTAGTGGGAATCTTCATTATAGAACTTGGCTTGTATATTCCAATGATGGGTTTCCTGAAATGCCCTAGGTCTTGATGAGCAAGCAAGTTGGATGCACACCCACTTAGTTTCAGTTTGAGCTTTCATACACTTATAGCTCTTAGTGCATCCGTTGCATGGCAATCCCTACTCCTCACATTGACATCAATTGATGGGCATCTCCATAGCCCGTTGATTAGCCGCGTCGATGTGAGACTTTCTCCTTTTTGTCTTCTCCACACAACATCCACCATCATATTGTATTCCACCTATAGTGCTATGTCCATGGCTCACGCTCATGTATTGTGTGAAAGTTGAAAAGGTTTGAGAACGTCAAAAGTATGAAACAATTGCTTGGCTTGTCATCGGGGTTGTGCATGATTTGAATATTTTGTGTGGTGAAGATGGAGCATAGCCAGACCATATGATTTTGTAGGGATAACTTTCTTTGGCAATGTTATTTTGAAAATACATGATAGCTTTAATTGTATGCTTGAAGTATTATTGTCTTAATGTCAAATGATAGACTATTTCTTTGAATCACTCATGCCTTAATATTCATGCCATGATTAGATTACATGATCAAGATTATGCTAGGTAGCATTCCACATCAAAAATTATCTTTTTTATCATTTACCTACTCGAGGACAAGCAGGAATTAAGCTTGGGGATGTTGATATGTCTCCGTCGTATCTATAGTTTTTGATTGTTCCATGCCAATATTATACAACTTTCATATACTTTTGGCAACTTTTTATACTATTTTTGGGCCTAACATATTGATCTAGTGCCGAGTACTAGTATCAGTTCCTGTTTGTTGGATGTTTTTTGTATCGCAGAAAATCCATATCAAACAGAGTCCAAACGGGATAAAAACTTATGGAGATTTTTTTGGAATATATGTGATTTTTGGGAAGAAGAATCAACGCGAAACGATGCCCGAGGGAGCCACGAGGCAGGGGGCGCGCCCCTGACTCTCGTGGCCACCCCGTAAGGTGGTTGGCTCCCTTCTTCCTCCACAAGAAAGCCAATATCCGAATACAAATCGTGTTAAAATTTCAGCCCAATTGGAGTTACGGATTTCCGGGAATTTAAAAAACGGTGAAAGGGCAGAATCTAGAACGCAGAAACAGAGAGAGAGAGAAACAGATCCAATCTCGGAGGGGCTCTCGCCCCTCCCATGCCAAGGAGGCCATGGACCAGAGGGTAAACCCTTATCTAGTCTAGGGAGAAGGTCAAGGAAGAAGAAGAAGAAGGGGGGCCCTCTCCCCCTCTCTCCCGGTGGCACCGGAACATCGCCGGGGCCATCATCGTCACCTCAATCTACACCAACACCTCCGTCATCTTCACCAACATCTTCATCACCTTCCCCCATCTATCTACAGCGGTTCACTCTCCCGCAACCCATTGTACGCTCTACTTGAACATGCTACTTTATGTTTCATATTATTATCCAATGGTGTGTTGCCATCCTATGATGTCTGAGTAGATTTTTGTTGTCCTATCGATAATTGGTGAATTGCTATGATTGGTTTAATTTGCTTGTGGTTATGTTGCTGTCCTTTGGTGCCCATCATATGAGCGCGCGTGGATCACACCATAGGGTTAGTTGTAGGTTGATAGGACTATGTATTGGAGGGCAAGAGTGACAGAAGCTTCAACCTAGCATAGAAATTGATGCATACGGGATTGAAGGGGGACCAATATATCTTAATGATATGGTTGGGTTTTACCTTAATGAACATAGTAGTTGCGGATGCTTGCTAATAGTTCCAATCATAAGTGCATAGAATTCCAAGTCTGGGATGACATGCTAGCAGTGGCCTCTCCCACATAAAACTTGCTATCGGTCTAGTAAAGTAGTCAATTGCTTAGGTACAATTTAGCAACTCCTACCACCACTTTTCCACACTCGCTATACTAAATTTATTGCTTCTTTACCTAAAACAGCCCCTAGTTTTTATTTACGTTCTCTATATTCTTGCAAACCTACCCCGTTACACCTACAAAGTACTTCTAGTTTCATACTTGTTCTAGGTAAAGCGAACATTAAGCGTGCGTAGAGTTGTATCAGTGGTCGATAGAACTTGAGGGAATATTTGTTCTACCTTTAGCTCCTCGTTGGGTTTGACACTCCTACTTATAGAAAGAGGCTACAATTGATCCCCTATACTTGTGGGTTATCAGTGTCCGGCGTGCAGATTGTCTTCGGCATTGCAAGGAGGGTTCCTCCTCCGATCACTTCAAAGTACCTGACTTAAAGAGCTGTATTCGGCCTTCCATTTAATGTTGCGCCCATCGGCTTTTGTGCATCCACCTTCTGCTTCCACATGTCGAGCGAATACGAGAGCTCGGGGTATTTTTTGCACATAACTCCCCCGGCCACGTAAGAAAGGCCTCTATTTAAAGGGATTGGATCTCAGATCCATTCCACACCCAGCGGAAAATCCTCAGAGTCTTTCCAGGGGAAGCCATTCAACATGGCTAGCATCCCTAGTTCCTCCTCCCGCCCTCATGGCTCCGAAAAAGGCGATTGGGAGAGATGTTCTGTATCCCATGAGCAGTTGGTTAAGCTCCAAACACAGGGGTTCCTTACCCCCGCAGATCCGGTCCCTGTTCGAGTAGGATTGACCTCCTTCACAAGCGAAGTTGTGGTAGAAAATTTCCCTAATCCAACCAGGGGGGAATGGGTGTGCTTTGTATCTTACTTGTTGAGAGGAGTCGGGTTTCCAATCCACCCTTTCCTCCGTGGACTCCTGGAGTATTATGGCCTCCAACTGCACAACCTCACGCCGGCCTCTATCCTGCACATCGCGGGTTTTGTCGCCATGTGCGAGCTTTTCCTGGGCTGTGAAGCCCACTTTGATTTGTGAAGGAAGCTATTTTTCCTCATCCCTCGCAACCGAGAGGGGTCGATATTTGAGGTGGGCGGCACCGAAGTATGGCGCATAGCCGGGACCGGGTACCTTTCCGGTACGCCGGAGAAGGCGCCAGAAGAATGGCCCTCAAAATGGTTCTATATTGAAGACGTTGCTCTCCCCGACCCAATTCGAATGGGTCTTCCCGAAGTTTCAAATGCTCTGTTGAAGAAACATCACAGCTGGCACCCTCGGAGCCTCGAGGAGGAAGATAGCGGGGAAGTCCGCCAATCGATGGGTAAGATAAAGACACTTGCCCAGTCCAGACTATCAATAATCGAGGTGATGGCGACTTCCATAGTGTGGGGGGTCCGGCCACTCCAACACCGAGGGCTTCCCATGTGACACTATAATGGGGAGGATGACGCCTCACGCTGCGGTCGGAAGGGTCCGGACACCCCCGCCGCTTTGGTCAAAATATTGGCCGAACTATACAAAGGGGAGAAAGAGGAGTTTACTCGTCTTAAACATCGAGATGGATTTTCCATGTACAATCCTCCGAGCTGGGTGAGCTCTAATCCCCCCACTTTACTTAATCCTCTCCCTAAATCATTTTTAATGGACATTAACCCATCTATCTATAACAGGAATGGTGGAAGGTTGCCGAGGGGATCCATAATCCCGCCCCACAGCCAGAGGATCACAACCAGGACCTTAACCCCGGATTCGAAGAGGATCCAAACATATTTGTGGAGCTTGAGGAGGGAGTATTCTACAGGAGAGCTATGATGGCACGGTAATGCCAATCGTGGCCGACTATCCCGGCCTCCTTCCTGCCTCACATGTAAGTAATCAAGAGACACCTTCTTCAAAAGAGCTTCCTCATTACGCCTCACCCACCTCACTATTTCGTGCTCCAAAGGGGAGGCGCTCGACGCCACAACATGCACCAGAGGCATCTCCTAGGAGAGCGGTGCCCGCACCGAGCAAATCTTCGAAGATAAAGGGAACATCAATACGACAGAAACTTCATCAAAGAGGTATGACTTTCTTTTTAAATATGCCTCCTGATCATCACATCAAACTGTGGCATTATCCATTGCATTTTATCAGGAAGAATGTCCACCGGACTATGTCCGGGTATCCTGCCGGTCGTGCCTCCACTACTCAGATTCCAGACCCAGCCCTAAGGACGGGGGCTGACGCGGGAGTGGCGCTGGACTATCCTTCCGCAGAGGATTCAGATGATATGTCTGTCACAAACTCTGAAGTGGAGAGCGCCATGAATCATCGGCGCCGAAGGGCCGCTCTCTGCGACCCCGGCTTTTCAAAAGAGGCATTCAATGCCTTCAGCTCGGTCGATGCATACATCCGAGCTGCTCAGGATGGACTTGCCAGAGCCACGGACCAACATTTAAAAGATATGCGGGTAAGTGTAAGTTTGATACTCATATACCAGTAGCCCCCGAGACTTGTAGCAGTTGATATAACTAATTTAAGGATCATTGTATAGTCAGGTGTTCACAGAGAAGAGTGCCCTACTGTCTCAAGAGCTGGAAAAGTGTCAGACCCAGCTAGCTGTAGCTACCACCGAATTGGAGAAATCCAAGGGGGCACCACCTGGTAATGTTTCCCCTCATCAAAAAAGTATAATAATATACCAGTAATATTAATATTGTTGTGTTTCCGCTGACAGGATCAGTAGATCAATTGATTGAAAAACTGAAAATCGCCCAGGCTGGTGAACAGGAGGCCAAAACGCAACATGCGGCAGGCGAACGTGTGCTGACACGGGTCGGGGATGGAAAGAACAAGCTGCAGGATTCCAACACCCTGCTGGGCGAAGAACTAAAAGATGTGCGAGCCCAGCTTGCTGATGCCGTCAAGGATAATAGGAGGCTACAAGGCGGCATATTCAGTATGTTTTTGACCATACCTTTATGCACTTCAGTAAAGAAATGGTCTGACAGATTTATGTCTACAGGTATGCTGACTGGCCGTCCCGAAGAGGAAATGTCCGGCTCTCAAGGCGACCTTCTGCAAGAGTTGTCCCAATTGCACGAGCGAGCTCGGCAAGCAATGCGGAGCATTGACAAAGCCTTATGGATGTATGCCTCTCCTCCAGGAAGTATGGAGGAGCTTGTGAAGCTATTCCAGGGAGCTCGGCGGTGCTTCCGAATATGGAAGATATTGGCATGCCAAGAAGGTGCGCAAGAGGCCCGGGCCATGCTAAAACATGGTACACCAAGCTCGATCTGAATCATATGGCCCGGGTCAGACCTCGGGGGTCAAATGAAAAGAAATTCCAGTTAGCCTGGTGTATGACCAGGTAAAGATAGCTGCCAAGTATTCCCAACAGGATTGTAGGCCAGATAACCTGTTGGATGGCATAGAGGAAGAAGTTTTTGAGTACAAATGACTATGTACTTCAATTGACAAATTTGTCCCTAGCCGGATTGTAAAACGATTGTCATGGCAGACCTTTTCGCTTCGACCTCTGGAACCTAAGGCTCGGCGTGTTTCCGAATACCCGCTCAGTAATATAAACCGGGGCATGCGTGGAAACCAGGCATAGGGGTCATAGTTGCTTGAACAGACAAGTTGTATCCGGCTAGCTATGTTATATTACATGTTGATTGTAAGAAACTTCTTCCAGGGAGAATAGTTCTATTAAGGGTTCCTTTCCCTGGGCGGATATGCGTTAGTATGCATGTCTGGACTGTGCTTGAAAAATCGCAGTATATGTAACATCTGAGGGTTCATGGTGTGATGAAGGTAAAACATCTTTAGTTCGTGGACCGAATATTCCCTTAAGAACGCTAGCTTTCGGTTTCACCCAGTCTGAGGTACACGTCCGGATGACCCGACAGTAACAATCGCAGAGGTGCTCCCTTTATGCCCTAGCCGAACAAACGGGGACGTAGGGCATAAGCACAGGAGCCAGGCAACCCAGCTTGGCCAAAACATAAGTCATAACGATGCATATAATGGCGAAGAAAAGGTACATATGCGGAAGAGGACACATATGTGTTGAGCTTGATGCTCAGAAAATAATAATAAGCTTCTGTAAAAGAAGCCCCCATGCATTATGAGTGTATACATTTAAGGATATGCACAACATAAGTGTGCGGTTTGGCCGCTCAAGAGCTAAACAAAAAGTTAGACATGAAAAGAAATAATGGAAACAAAGGGAGAAGAAGACGAACAAAGAGTCCGGCTCTAGGCGTAGAATCTTCGGAGTCTGGCGGCATTCCACAGGTTCGGCTCTAAGCGGTTGTCCGATGTATCACGCAGGCGGTACGCTCCTCCAGTGAGAACTTCATCTATGATGAAGGGACCCTCCCACTTGAGCTTGAGTTTGTCCTTTTTCTTCTCTGGTAAGCGTAGAACGAGTTCACCAACGTTATAAGTCTTTGCCCGCACTTCTCTGCTTTGATATCTGCAAGCGTGCTGTTGATAGAATGCGGAACGGGCTTTTGCGACGTCGCGCTCCTCCTCCAGGGCATCTAGGCCATCCTGCCGATCAAGCTCGGCCTCTCTCTCTTCATACATGCGCACTCAAGGTGAGTAATGAATAATGTTGCTGGGCAACACAGCCTCTATGCCGTACACCATGAAGAAGGGTGTATATCCGGTAGTGCGATTGGGCGTAGTCCGCAACCCCCAGATTACGGAGTCGAGCTCCTCAACCCAGTGCTTGTATGATTCTTTCAAAGACCGCACTAGTCTAGGCTTAATGCCAATCATAATAAGACCATTAGCTCGTTCGACTTGACCGTTTGTTTGTGGATGATAGACCAAGGCGTAATCAAGTTTAATGCCTAATTTAGCACACTAGGATTTCACTTCATCGGTTATGAAATTGGAGCCGTTATCGGTGATGATGTTGTGTGGGACACCATAACGGTGGATGACACCGAATATAAGGTCTATCACCGGTCCAGCTTCGGCCGTTTTCACAGGTTTGGCCTCTATCCACTTGGTGAATTTATCTACCATGACTAGCAGATATTTTTTCTTATGGCTCCCTCCTTTAAGTGGTCCGACCATATCAAGCCCCAAACCGCAAAAGGCCAAGTAATGGGGATTGTTTGTAGCGTAGTAGGCAGCATATGGCTTTGATTGGCGAAGAGCTGGCATCCGACACAACGTTGGACCATGTTCTGTGCATCTGCTCGGGCCGTCGGCTAGAAGAAACATGTATGGAAGGCCTTACTTACAAGGGCCTGAGCCGCGGCATGGTGACCGCCGAGGCCAGCATGGATTTCGGCCAAGAGTTGTCGTCCGTCTTCTTCGGAGATACATCTTTGAAGGACTCCAGTAGCACTTTACTTGTAAAGCTCTCCCTCATGGACCTTGTAGGCTTTCAGGCGCCGAACAATGCAGTAAGCCTTGCTCTGGTCCGCAAGGAGCTCTCGCCTATTAAGGTAGGCCAAGAATGGTTCGGTCCATGGGGCAATTACTGCCATTATTAGATGGGTCGATGGTGTTATTTCGGTGGCTGAGCCCCCGATGATATCGGTATTGTGTTCGGAATCTGGGTGTATAGTCGGATCCAGACTAGTGTTGCCGCTCTCATCCTGCCATACCACGTATGGCTTGAAGAGCCTTTCCAAAAAGATGTTAGGCAGGATGGGGTTGTGCTTGGCACCCATGCAAGCAAGGATTCGGTCACTTGATTACTTTCTCGAGCCACATGATGGAACTCGAGTCCCTCGAACCGCGCTGATATTTTGAGTATGGCATTACGATAGGCCGCCATCTTCGGATCCTTGGCATTGAAGTCTCCATTTATTTGGGATAATGCGAGGTTTGAATCCCTGCGCATCTCCAGGCGTTGTATGCCCATGGAGGTAGCCATCCGAAGACCATGTAATAAGGCCTCGTATTCAGCTGCATTGTTGGAGTCTGTGTATAATATTTGGAGTACATATTAGACTGTGTCTCCAGTGGGGGACGTTAAAACGACACCTGCTCCTAAACCAGCCAGCATTTTATAGCCATCGAAGTACATGACCTAGTTGGAATATGTGTCGTACTCTTTAGGGAGATCGGCCTCTGTCCATTCGGCGATGAAGTCGGCCAATACTTGAAATTTATTGGCCCGGCGTGGTTTGAATGTTATGTCAAATGGTAGGAGCTCAATAGCACACTTGGCAATCCGACCCGTAGCGTCGCGGTTGTTTATTATGTCATTAAGTGGTACTTTGGAAGCTACTGTAATCGAGCACTCTTGGAAGTAGTGTCATAGCTTCCGGGATGCCATGAATACCGCATATGCTATCCTTTGGTAATGAGGGTACCGGGATTTGCATGGTGTAAGGACAGTGGATACATAGTATACCGGTTTCTGGAGTGGGAACTTGTGTCCGTCCTCCTCTCGCTCAACGATGAGCACAACACTCACCACCTGGTGCGTTGCAGAGATGTATAATAATATCGGTTCGCCGACGTTTGGCGCGGCCAGGATTGGGTTGCTCAATAAAAGAGCCTTTATTTCCTCTAGTCCGGCCGTTGTCGCTTCTGTCCACTCGAAGTGGTCGGTATGTCGGAGAAGGCGATAAAGTGGCAATGCTTTTTCTCCTAGTCTGGAGATAAAGCGGCTTAAAGCTGCCACGCATCCGGCTAGTTTTTGGACCTGTTTAAGGTCAGTTGGTGTATCCAATTGTGACAAAGCTCGGATTTGGCTGGATTTGCCTCAATTACTCTATTGGAAATGATGAAGCCCAGCAGCTTTTTGGCGGGAATGCCGAAAACACACTTTTCCGGATTGAGCTTAATGTCATATGTCCGGATGTTGTCGAATGTGAGATGCAAGTCGTCTATTAACGACTCAACGTGTTTAGGCTTGATGACGACGTCATCCACATATGCTTCCACTGTCTTGCCGATTTGCTTCTCCAGGCATGTTTGAATCATGCGTTGGTAGGTGGCGCCGGCGTTTTTAAGCCTAAAGGGCATAGTGTTGAAGCAGAAAGGCCCGTACGGGGTGATGAATGCCGTTGCGGCTTGATCGGATTCCTTCATTTTAATTTGATGGTATCCGGAGTATGCGTCAAGGAAACACAGTGAGTCGTGTCCCGCAGTAGCATCAATAATCTAATCGATGCGGGGGGGGGGGGAAGGGATCCTTAGGGCAAGCTTTATTGAGGTCTTTGAAGTCGACGCACAGGCGCTAGGATTTGTCCTTCTTACCATCACCAGGTTTGCTAGCCAGTCCGGGTGTTTTATTTCTCTGATGAATCCGGCCTTGATTAACTTGGCTAGCTCCTCCCCCATGGCTTGTCGTTTAGGTTTGGAAAAGCGCCGTAGTGTTTTCTTGACCGGCTTATATCCCTTCAATATATTGAGGTTGTGTTCGGCCAACCTGCGTGGGATTCCTGGCATATCAGAAGGGTGCCAGGCGAAGATATCCTAGTTCTCGCGCAGGAACGTTCATAGTGCGGCGTCGACCGTTGGGTCCAGCTGTGCCCCGATTGAAGCTGTCTCTTGGGGTCCGTCGGGTGGACTTGAAATTTGACTATTTCATCTGCTAGTTTGAAGGAGGTGGATTTGGGACTACGCTCCGGGGGGAGTTGCTCCGCGGTGTTTTTGGTGAGGATATCCTCGCCGCTCTTGGCCACTTGCCGGAGTATTCAACATGCTCTAAGGCTGTTGGTTGGTATGGTATCCGATGTTGTGTGTATTTTGCATGGCTTATCGAGCCATCCCTCCAGAACGGTTCCGCGCCCCGTGATGGGCTTAGATTTCTTTACTATTGGGTCGGGCGCCCTGCGAGGGTGCATCTTTTTTGCCCGGGCAAGGGGTTGAGTGGAAACCGGTGGTTCCCAGCGAGTTGCCTGAGCTTTCCAGGCGCTTTCCATTGTGCAGTATTTCTATACTATGGTTGCCAAGTCAGCGAAGTGTAATACGTGACGGCGGTTGATGGCGTTCAGGATTCCTTCGTTCGTGTAGTTATTGCAGAATACTGAGATCGCGTCTTCATCGCGGCAATCTTTAATCTTGTCTTTGACAAGGAGGAATCTGGCCCAAAAGTGATGGATTGTTTCCTGAGACCGCCATCGTATGCACGTGAGATCACGCATATCTGGGTGGGTGGCTTTAGATCCAAACCCTGACCCAATTTGGGATCCGGAGTTTGAGGAACTTCCGAGCTTAATAGTTCGGGCTCCGGGATATCAACCGATTTTTCAGGTCCGCCGTCCGATTCTAGGTTCGGAGGACAGGGTGTGTTGTTCCACGGATGGGTATCTGGCTCTTCAAGGTTAGAAACCCGAACATAGTTTGTCCTCAATATAGAGGAAGAGTTGTTGCTTTGCTCCTCTACTACCGCAATCTGATGGGTGATCGGCGGAGATTTGATTTCTCTCTGATCGGGTTTAAGCCCAATCCGATCGTAGTCTGTAGCAACCCCCAAGGTGGCGATGCGATCCAGGAGTTCGTTTAAAGATGACAACTCTGTCGGATCCATCCATTTGGAGTGTTCGGGGTCAACGCGAAGACGATTTTCGATGACCCGAGAAGTCATCGTCAGCTTAAGGGCTGGACGGGCGGTTATGGTAAAGCCGCCCAACCGGAGGGTTTGGCCTAAGGCCAGGGCTCCTCCAGAGGTGATACTGTCCTTGATAACAAGGCAAGCCATCAATCCTGTCTTCGACGTCACATAGGAACTCTCAATGAAAGCACCAATGTCGGTGTCAAAACCGGCGGATCTCGGGTAGGGGGTCCCGAACTATGCGTCTAAGGTTGATGGTAACAGGAGACAGGGGACGCGAAGTTTTACCCAGGTTCGGGCCCTCTTGATGGAGGTAATGCCCTACGTCCTTCTTGATTGATATTGATGAGTATGGGGGTTACAAGAGTTGATCTACCACGAGATTGTTATGGCTAGAACTCTAGAAGTCTAGACTGTCAGATTATGATTGCCTCTACACACTAAACCCTCCGGTTTATATAGACACCGGAGGGGCCTAGGATTGTACAAAGTCGGTTACATAGAAAGGAAATAATACACCCGGCCGCATAGCTTGCCTTCCATGCAAAGGAGAGTCCCATCCGGACACAGGAGGAAGTCTTCTATCTTGTATCTTCATGGCCTGATAAGTCTCCAACGTATCTATAATTTTTGATTGTTCCATGCTATTATATTATCTGTTTTGGATGTTAATGGGCTTATTTATACAATTTTATATTATTTTTGGGACTAACCTACTAACCCAAGGCCCAGTGCAAATTGCTGTTTTTTTGCCTATTTCAGTGTTTCACAAAAAAGGAATATCAAACGGAATGAAACCTTCGGGAGAGTTATTTTTGGAACAAACGTGATCCAGGGGACTTGGAGTGGACGTCAAGAAAGAAATGAGGGACCATGAGGCAGGGAGCCGCGCCTGCCCCCCTGGGCGCGCCCCCACCCTCGTGGGCCCCTCATAGCTCCACTGACCTACTTCTTCCTCCTATATATATCCATATACCCCAAAAACATCCAGGAGCACCACTAAACCCTATTTCCACCGCTGCAACCTTCTATACCCAAGAGATCCATTCTTGGGGCCTTTTCCGGAGTTTCGCCAGAGGGGAAATCAACCATAGCCTCTCCAATGATGTGTGAGTAGTTTACCTCAGACCTTTGGGTCCATAGTTATTAGCTAGCTGGCTTCTTCTCTCTCTCTTTGGATCTCAATACAAAGTTCTCCTTGATCTTCTTGGAGATCTATTCGATGCAACTCTTTTTGTGTGTGTTTGTCGAGATCCGATGAATTGTGGGTTTATGATCAAAATTATCTATGAACAATATTTGGTTCTTATCTGAATACTTATATGTATGATTTAATTATCTTTGCAAGTCTCTTCGAATTATCAGTTTGGTTTGGCCTACTAGATTGCTCTTTCTTGCAATGGGAGAAGTTCTTAGCTTTGGGTTCAATCTTGCGGTGTCCTTTCCCAGTGACAGCAGGGGCAGCAAGGCACGTATTGTACTTTTGCCATCGAGGATAAAAAGATGGGGTTTATATCATATTGCTTGAGTTTATCCCTCTACATCATGTCATCTTGCTTAATGCGTTACCCTGTTCTTATGAACTTAATACTCTAGATGCATGCTGGATAGCGGTCGATAAGTGGAGTAATACTAGTAGATGCAGAATCGTTTCGGTCTACTTGTCGTGGATGTGATGCCTATATACATGATCATGCCCAGATATTCTCATAATTATGCACTTTTCTATCAATTGCTCGACAGTAATTTGTTCACCCACCGTAATACTTATGCTATCTTGAGAGAAGCCACTAGTGAAACTTATGGCCCCCGGGTCTATCTTTTATCATATAAGTTTCCAATCTATTTATTTCACAATCTTTACTTTCAATCTATATCATAAAAATACCAAAACTATTTATCTTATTATTATTATCTCTATCAGATCTCACTCTCGTAAGTGACCGTTGATACGTCTCCAGTGTATCTATAATTTTTGATTGCTCCATGCTATTATATTATCTATTTTGGATGTCAATGGGCTTTATTTTACACTTTTATATCATTTTGGGACTAACCTATTAACCAGAGGCCCACCCCAAATTGCTGTTTTTTTGCCTATTTTAGGGTTTCGCCGAAAAGTAATATCAAACGGAGTCCAAACGGAATTAAACCTTCGGGAACGTGATTTTCTCAACAAACGTGATCCAGGAGACTCAGAGTGGGCGTCAAGAAACAAACAAGGAAGCCACGAGGCAGGGGGCGCGCCTACCCCCTGGGCGCGCCCTCCACCCTCGTGGGCCCCTCGTTGCTCCACCGATGTACTTCTTCCTCCTATATATATCTACGTACCCCCCAAACATCCAGGAGCACCATGAAAACCTAATTCCACTGCCACAACCTTCTGTACCCGAGAGATCCCATCTCGGGGCCTTTTCCGGAGCTCTGCCGGAGGGGGCATTGATCATGGAGGGCCTCTACATCAACTCCATGGCCTCTCCTGTGAGTAGTTTACTTCAGACCTATGGGTCCATAGTTATTAGCAAGATGACTTCTTCTCTCTCTTTGGATCTCAATACAAAGTTCTCCTCGATCTTCTTGGAGATCTATTCGATGTAATCTTCTTTTGCGGTGTGTTTGCGAGATCCGATGAATTGTGGGTTTATGATAAAGTTTATCTATGAACAATATTTGAATCTCCTCTGAATTCTTTTATGTGTGATTGGTTTATCTTTGCAAGTCTCTTCGAATTATCAGTTTGGTTTGGCCTACTGGATTGATCTTTCTTGCAATGGGAGAAGTGCGTAGCTTTGGGTTCAATCTTGTGGTGCTCGATCCCAGTGACAGAAAGGGAAACGACACGTATTGTATTGTTGCCATCGAGGATAAAAAGATGGGGTTTATATCATATTGCATGAGTTTATCCCTCTACATCATGTCATATTCCTTAAAGCATTACTCTGTTCTTATGAACTTAATACTCTAGATGCATGTTGGATAGCGGTCGATGTGTGGAGTAATAGTAGTAGATGCAAAATCGTTTCGGTCTACTTGTCGCGGATGTGATGCCTATATACATGATCATACCTAGATATTTTCATAACTATGCGCAATTCTATCAATTGCTCGACAGTAATTCGTTTACCCACCATAATACTTATGCTCTTGAGAGAAGCCACTAGTGTAACCTATGGCCCCCAGGTCTATCTTTCATCATAGTAATCTTCCAACCAAATTTGTATAAAAAGATCCACAACCAAATTACCCAATATGGATCTAAGGTGGGAGTTACTCTAATTTTTTTAAGGAAAAACAATCCATAGTTAATGAAAGAATAGATCAAGATTCTACTAGAATCGATAAACTTGAGGGAATTATCACCAACTTGGGGTCCGCTTTTTCTTCCGTTAAAAATACTCCAAATCCTCCTACTAAAATTGCCAATCTTGTTTATGTTCCTAAAAATAAGAGTGAATCCTCTAGTAAGGAAACTACGCCCAATCTTTTTGCTATCATTAAGGAACCATTCGCTCCAAATGATTTTCTTGATTTTGTGCCTAGAAGTTTGATAATTAATAAAAAGAAAGAAACTCCTAAGAGTTATAGGTGTCTCATTTAAGAATTAACTACCAAAGACAGCAATACCTAGATCTATCCTTGCTTTTATGCCTAGCTAGGGGCGTTAAACAATAGCGCTTGTTGGGAGGCAACCCAATTTTATTTTTATTCCTTGCTTTTTGCTCCTGTTTAGTAATAAATAATTCAACTAGCCTCTGTTTTGGTTGTGTTTTTTGTGTTTAATTAGTGTTTGTGCCAAGTAGAACCGTTGGGAAGACTTGGGGAAAGTCTTTTTGATCTTGCTGTAAAAAAACAGAAACTTTACCACTCACGAGAACTGCTGCCATTTTTATTTGGAAAGTGATATTTAGTTAATTCTTTTTGAAGATGATTAATAGATAAATTCCTCACGTCCATCAGTTTATTTTATTATTTGTGGGGTTCCATATATTGCGCTAGCTACAGATTACTACAGACTGTTCTGTTTTTGACAGATTCTGTTTTTCGTGTGTTGTTTGCTTATTTTGATGAATCTATGGCTAGTAAAAGAGTTTATAAACCATAGAGAAGTTGGAATACAGTAGGTTTAACACCAATATAAATAAATAATGAGTTCATTACAGTAACTTGAAGTGGTGTTTTGTTTTCTTTCGCTAATGGAGCTCACAAGATTTTCTATTTTGAGTTTTGTGTTGTGAAGTTTTCAAGTTTTGGGTAAAGATTTGATGGATTATGGAACAAAGAGTGGCAAGAGCCTAATCTTGGGGATTCCCATGGAACCCCCAGGTAAAATTCAAGGACACCAAAAATCCTAAGCTTGGGGATGCCCCGGAAGACATCCCCTCTTTCGTCTTCGTCTATCGGTAACTTTACTTGGAGCTATATTTTTATTCACCACATGATATGTGTTTTGCTTGGAGCGTTTTGTATGATTTGAGTCTTTGATTTTTAGTTTACCACAATCATCCTTGCTGTACACACCTTTTGAGAGAGACTCACATGATTTGAAATTTATTAGAATACTCTATGTGCTTCACTTATATCTTTTGAGCTATATAGTTTTTGCGCTAGTGCTTCACTTATATCTTTTAGAGCATGGTGGTGGATTTCTTTTATAGAAACTATTGTTCTCTCATGCTTCACTTATATTATTTTGAGAGTCCTTTAGAACAACATGGAAATTTGCTTTTAGGAATAATATAAAAACTTTCATAGAAGTGCATTGAATACTATGAGAAGTTTGATACTTGATAATTGTTTTGAGATATGGAAATCGTGATATTAGAGTCCTGCTAGTTGAGTAGTTGTGAATTTTAGAAATACTTGTGTTGAAGTTTGTGATTCCCGTAGCATGCACGTATGGTGAACCATTATGTGATGAAGTCGGAGCATGATTTATTTATTGATTGTCTTCCTTAGGAGTGGCGGTCGGGGACGAGCGATGGTCTTTTCCTACCAATCTATCCCCCTAGGAGCATGCGCGTAATACTTTGTTTCGATACCTAATAGATTTTTGCAATAAGTATGTGAGTTCTTTATGACTAATGTTGAGTCCATGGATTATACGCACTCTCACCCTTCCACCATTGCTAGCCTCTCTAGTATCGCGCAACTTTTGCCGGTACCATGAACCCACCATATACCTTCCTCAAAATAGCCACCATACCTACCTATTATGGCATTTCCATAGACATTACGAGATATATTGCCATGCAACTTTTCACCGTTCCGTTATTATGACATGCTTCATCATTGTCATATTGCTTGCATGATCATGTAGTTGACATCGTATTTGTGGCAAAGCCACCGTTCATAATTCTTCATACATGTCACTCATGCATCATTGCACATCCCGGTACACCGCCGGAGGCATTCACATAAAGTCATATTTTGTTCTAAGTATTGAGTTGTAATTCTTGAGTTGTAAGTAAATAAAGTGTGATGATCATCATTATTAGAGCATTGTCCCAAGTGAGGAAATGATGACGGAGACTATGATTCTCCCACAAGTCGGGATGAGACTCCGGACGAAAAAAAGAGAAAAGAGGCCAAAAAGAAAAAAGAAGAAGGCCCAAATAAAAAAATGAGAGAAAAAGAGAGAAGGGACAATGCTACTATCCTTTTTCCACACTTGTGCTTCAAAGTAGCACCATGTTCTTCATATAGAGAGTCTCCTATGATATCACTTTCATGTACTAGTGGGAATTTTTCATTATAGAACTTGGCTTGTATATTCCAATGATGGGCTTCCTCAAAATGCCCTGGGTCTTCGTGAGCAAGCAAGTTGGATGCACACCCACTTAGTTTCTTTTGTTGAGCTTTCATATACTTATAGCTCTAGTGCATCCGTTGCATGGCAATCCCTACTCACTCACATTGATATCTATTGATGGGCATCTCCATAGCCCGTTAATACGCCTAGTTGATGTGAGACTATCTTCTCCTTTTTGTCTTCTCCACAACCACCATTTTATTCCACCATAGTGCTATATCCATGGCTCACGCTCATATATTGCGTGAAGATTGAAAAAGTTTGAGAACATCAAAAGTATGAAACAATTTCTTGGCTTGTCATCGGGGTTGTGCATGATTTAAATATTTTGTGTGGTGAAGATAGATCATAGCCAGACTATATGATTTTGTAGGGATAACTTTCTTTGGCCATGTTATTTTGAGAAGACATAATTTCTTAGTTAGTATGCTTGAAGTATTATTATTTTTATGTCAATATTAAACTTATACCTTGAATCCTCCGGATCTGAGCATTCATGCCACAATAAAGAAAAATTATATTGAGAAATATGTTAGAAAGCATTCCACATCAAAAATTCTTCTTTTATCATTTACCTACTCGAGGACGAGCAGGAATTAAGCTTGGGGATGCTTGATACGTCTCCAATGTATCTATAATTTTTGATTGCTCCATGCTATTATATTATCTATTTTGGATGTCAATGTGCTTTATTTTACACTTTTATATCATTTTTGGGACTAACCTACTAACCAGAGGCCCAACCCAAATTGCTGTTTTTTTGCCTATTTTAGGGTTTCGCCGAAAAGGAATATCAAATGGAGTCCAAACGGAATGAAACCTTTGTGAACGTGATCCAGGAGACTTGGAGTGGGCGTCAAGAAACAAACAAGGAAGCCATGAGGCAGGGGGTGTGCCTACCCCCCTGGGCGCACCCTCCACCCTTGTGGGTCCCTCGTTGCTCCAATGACATACTTCTTCCTCCTATATATATCCACGTACCCCCCCCCCCAAACATCCAGGATCACCACGAAAATCTAATTCCACCGCCGCAACCTTCTGTACCCGAGAGATCCCATCTCGGGGCCTTTTTTGGAGCTCCGCCGGAAGGGGCATTGATCACGGAGGGCCTCTACATCAACTCCATGGCCTCTCCAGTGATGTGTGAGTAGTTTACTTCAGACCTACGAGTCCATAGTTATTAGCTAGATGGCTTCTTCTCTCTCTTTGGATCTCAACACAAAGTTCTCCTCGATCTTCTTGGAGATATATTCGATGTAATCTTCTTTTGCGGTGTGCTTGTTGAGATCCGATGAATTGTGGGTTTATGATCAAGTTTATCTATGAATAATATTTGAATCTCCTCTGAATTCTTTTATGTATGATTGGTTTATCTTTGCAAGTCTCTTCGAATTATCAGTTTGGTTTGGCCTACTAGATTGATCTTTCTTGCAATGGGAGAAGTGCTTAGCTTTGGGTTCAATCTTGCGGTGCTCGATCCCAGTGACAGAAAGGGAAACGACACATATTGTATTGTTGCCATCGAGGATAAAAAGATGGGGTTTATATCATATTGGATGAGTTTGTCACTCTACATCATGTCATCTTCCTTAAAGCATTACTCTGTTCTTATGAACTTAATACTCTAGATGCATGCTGGATAGCGGTCGATGTGTGGAGTAATAGTAGTAGATGCAGAATCGTTTCGGTCTACTTGTCGCGGACGTGATGCCTATATACATGATCATACCTAGATATTCTCATAACTATGCTCAATTCTATCAATTGCTCGACAGTAATTCATTTACCCACCGTAATACTTATGCTCTTGAGAGAAGCCACTAGTGAAACCTATGGCCCCCGGGTCTATCTTTCATCATATTAATCTTCCAACACTTTGTTATTTCCTTTGTCGTTTATTTTACTTTGAATCTTTATTTCTCTTTATCATAAAAATACAAAAAATATTATTTTATCATATCTATATGATCTCACTCTCGCATGTGACCGTGAAGGGATTGACAACCCCTTTATCGCGTTGGTTTCGAGGTTCTTATTTGTTTGTGTAGGTGTGTGGGACTTGAGCGTGATCTCCTACTGGATTGATACCTTGGTTCTCAAAAACTGAGGGAAATACTTACGCTACTTTGCTGCATCACCCTTTCCTCTTCAAGGGAAAACCAACGCAATGCTCAAGAGGTAGCAACCGTGAAGGGATTGACAACCCCTTTATCGCGTTGGTTGCAAGGTTCTTATTTGTTTGTGTAGGTACGAGGGACTTGCGTGTAGTCTCCTACTGGATCGATACCTTGGTTCTCAAAAACTGAGGGAAATACTTACGCTACTTTACTACATCACCCTTTCCTCTTCAAGGGAAAACTAACGCAGTGCTCAAGAGGTAGCAAGAAGGATTTCTGGCGCCGTTGCCAGGGAGGCTTACATCAAGTCGAGTCAAGATTCGATCTCCCGCCAACGTGCGATTTCTAGCGCCGTTGCTGGGGAGATCTATGCACAAGTCAAGACATACCAAGTACCCATCACAAACTCTTATCCCTCGCATTACATTATTTGCCATTTGCCTCTCGTTTTCCTCTCCCCCACTTCACCCTTGCCGTTTTATTCGCCCTCCTTTTCCCTTCCCCTTCTCTTTTCTAGTTCGTCTCTTTTCGCTTGCTTCTTGTGTACTTGTGTGTTGGATTGTTTGTCACGATGGCTCAAGATAATACTAAATTGTGTGACTTTTCTAATACCAACAATAATGATTTTATTAGCACTCCGATTGCTCCTCTTACCGATGTTGAATCTTATGAAATTAATACTGCTTTGTTGAATCTTGTCATGAAAGATCAGTTTTTCGGCCTTCCTAGTGAAGATGTCGCTACCCATCTAAACAGCTTTGTTGATTTGTGTGATATGCAAAAGAAGAAAGATATGGATAATGATATTGTTAAATTGAAGCTATTCCCGTTTTCTCTTAGAGATTTTGCTAGAACTTGGTTTTCGTCTTTGCCTAAAAATAGTATCGATTAATGGAATAAGTGCAAATATGATTTTATCTCTAAGTACTTTTCCTCCCGCTAAGATCATCTCTCTTAGAAACGATATTATGAATTTTAAGAAACTTGATCATGAACATGTTGCACAAGCTTGGGAGAGGATGAAATTAATGATACGTAATTGCCCTACACATGGTTTGAATCTTTGGATGATTATACAAAAAATTTATGCCGGATTGAATTTTGCTTCTAGAAATCTTTTAGATTCGTCCACGGGAGGCACTTTTATGGAAATCACTTTAGGAGAAGCTACTAAACTCCTAGACAATATTATGGTTAATTATTCTCAATGGCACACTGAAAGATCTACTAGTAAAAAGGGGCATGCAATAGAAGAAATTAATGTTTTGAGTGGAAAGATGGATGCACTTATGAAATTGTTTGCTAATAAGAGTGTTTCTTCTCATCCTAATGATATGCTTTTGTCTACTTTGAGTGAGAATAATAATGAATCTATGGATGTAAATTTTGTTGGTAGGAACAATTTTGGTAATAACGTGTATAGAGGTAATTTTAATCCTAGGCCGTTTCCTAGTAATTCCTCTAATAATTATAGTAATTCCTACAACAATTCTTATGGAAATTATAATAATATGCCCTCTGATTTTGAATCTAATATTAAAGAATTTCTTAGTTTGCAAAAGAGTTTCAATGCTTTGATTGAAGAAAAATTGTCCAAGAGTGATGAGTTGGCTAGGAACGTGGATATAATTTCTCTTGATGTTGATTCTTTGAAACTTAGATGTATTCCACCTAAGCATGATATTAATGAGTCTCTCAAAGCTATGAGAATTTCCATTGATGAGTGCAAAGAAAGAACCGCTAGGATGCGTGTTAAAAAAGATTGCTTTGTGAAAGCATGTTCTTCTAGTTTTCATGATAATAAGGATGAAGATCTAAAAGTGATTGATGTGTCACATATTAAATCTTTGTTTTGCAATATGAATCTTGGTAATGATGGGACTGGAGATGAGTCAACTTTAGTTAAAAGGCGTCCCAATGATTCGGATTTTTTAGATCTTAATGCTAAAATTGGTAAAAGTGGGATTGGAGAGGTCAAAACTTTACATAGCAATGAACCCACTATTTTGGATTTTAAGGAATTTAATTATGATAATTGTTCTTCAATAGATTGTATTTCCTTGTTGCAATCCGTGCTAAATTCTCCGCATGCTTATAATCAAAATAAAGATTTTACTAAACATAACGTTGATGCTTTAATGCAATCTTATGAAGAAAAGCTTGAATTGGAAGTTTATATCCCTAGAAAACTTTATGATGAGTGGGAACCCACTATTAAAATTAGAGTTAAAGATCATGAATGTTATGCTTTATGTGATTTGGGTGTTAGCGTTTCCACGATTCCAAAAACTTTGTGTGATGTGTTAAGTTTCCGTGAATTTGACGATTGTTCTTTAAATTTGCACCTCGCGGAATCCACTATTAAGAAACCTATGGGAAGAATTAATGATGTTCTTATTGTTGCAAATAGGAATTATGTGCCCGTAGATTTCATTTTTCTTGATATAGATTTGCAACCCTACATGTCCCATTATTCTTGGTAGGACTTTCCTTAGAACGATTGGTGCAATTATTGATAAGAAGGGAATATTGGATTCCAATTTACATTAAGGAAAGGCATGGAACACTTTCCTAGAAAGAAAATTAAATTACCTTATGAATCTATTATGAGAGCCACTTAGGATTGCATACCAAAGATGATAATGCATAGATCTATTCTTGCTTGTATGCCTAGCTAGGGGCGTTAAATGATAGCGCTTGTTGGGAAACAACCCAATTTTATTTTTGTTCCTTGCTTTTTGGTTCTGTTTAGTAACAAATAATTCATATAGAATATGTTTATATGTGGTTTTATGCTTTTAATTAGTGTTTGTGCCAAGTAGAACCTTTGGTTGTGGAAAGTCTTTGCGATCTTGCTGTAAAAAACAGAAACTCTAGCCCTCACGAGATTTGCTACCATTTTTAAACCGAGAGTGAGATTAGGTTGATTATTTTTTCATATGATTAATAGATAAATTCCTCAAGTCCAGTAATTTATTTTAGAATTTTTGGGGTTACAGAAGTATTCGACACCTACAGATTACTATAGACTGTTCTGTTTTTGACAGATTCTGTTTTTCGCGTGTTGTTTGCTTATTTTGATGAATCAATGGCTAGTATCGGAGGTTATGAACCATAGATAAGTTGGAATAAAGTAGGTTTAACACCAAAATAAATAAAGAATGAGTTCGTTACATTACCTTGAGTGGTGGTTTCTTTTCTTATACTAACGGAGCTCATGAGATTTTCTGTTTAAGTTTTGTGTTGTGAAGTTTTCAAGTTTTGGGTAAAGATTTGATGGATTATGGAATAAGAAGTGGCAAGAGCCTAAGCTTGGGGATGCCGAAGGCACCCCAAGGTAAAATTCAAGGACAACCAAAAGCCTAAGCTTGGGGATGTGTAACGCCCCAAGACCGGAGCTTCAGATGCCTTCCAGGGTTTCCGGGTTTCGTCATGTGATTTGTTTGGTTCTTTGCATTCATCATTGAATCATGTGCATTGCATCATGTCATCATGCCATCATGTCATTTCTTTTCTTAACTCAACTAAATAAATGGCATGGATCTTTGATCCATTTAAACCGAGGGAATTCACTTGGTGACTTCTCTTTATAACATACCCTCCCGATAGTAGGGAGCTATATTAAATATTCCATTTGTTGGAATTCACCGGAACACACTTGCAAAATAAATCTCAATGACTTTGATATCACAACTCTTGGCCTCTAACTTTGCTATTTATTCTTTCATCATATTCCGAGGTTCCTCCAAAAATCCGAACATTTTTGGATACTCCTAAAACCTCGTCCTAGTTCAAATGTTTTGTATTAAATTTAAATGAGTTTGTTTTAAACTCTTCTTTTTCGCGTGAAACTTCTTTTCTTGGGCTAAGTATAATTCTTAGACTTAGTAGGAGTAGTTTCAGCATTTTCTAAAACCCCTAGCCTTTCCTTTCCTTCCTTTTTCCTCATGTCTACTTCTCTGTAAATGGGAATTAGCAAAAGGTTGGTTTTTTTGTTCCGAACCAGCAACTGGTCGGCCCATCTGCAGGTCCAGCCGATCCCCTCCTAATCCCTCTCCCTGGGCCGGCCTCCCTAAGGCCTAGTCATCTCTCCATGTAACCCTAGGCCATCCCATTCGATCCCTCTCCCTTCCCTCATTTCCCGCACGCCGCCACACAGGGTCGAGGAGGCCCGATCCCATCTCTCTCCCTCGAGCCCAATCCCCTCGCTCGCCTCTCTCCTCCCCCATCCGACCCGAGGTCGCCGTCATCGCGCCTCTCTACCTTCGCGCTGTTCGGAGCCCTTGCTACCACCTCGCCATCCCGCCGCCGCGTTCGGTCACCGCCGGCAACCACGACCCGCACGCTCCTGCCATGGCCTCGCCTCTGCACCTCGCGTCCCGTCGCTGCCGCCTCGTTGCCGCTTCATCCTCCGCCGTCCCCTGCGCGTTCGTCGCCTTCCAGCCGCCGCGGGCCAACGTCACCGCCCGCCAGCCTCCTCCTCTACTTCGCCACCTTCTCTGCTCCCTCAGCCATGGCGCTCCGCTGCCCCTTGTCTCGCCCGCACTGGTGACCAGCAGCAGGGCGCCGCTCCGCGCCGTCCGCCCCACATGCACCTCCTCCACCTCGTCCCTGCGGCCTCCCCTTCTTCTCCCTGCATCCATCCAGCCGTCCGTGTTACTACCGCTGGACACCAAGACCGGGGGCTCTTTAGCTATTGCACGCTTGCAGTGCCTCCTCCCGAGCAGGAGCAACTCGAACCGATGCCTCCGTGAAGCCCGAGTGGGAATGTTTGTGTGCACCGGTTACGCCAAGACCCGGACCAACAAGTACCACGACATCCGTCGATTGCCAAGCACCCCTACGCGTGGATACGCCAAGTTCCTCTTCGACCGATGCAAGTTCCGCTACCGTCGCCAAAACCCGAGACGAAGTACCCCGACGGAGATCGGCAAGTCACAAGATTGTCCTGGATATCGTCAAGTACCTCGACGACCCTCGAAGAGTTCGGATTCGACAAGTTCGACTATGGAACGGGAACCACTACTTCCACTACCGCCGTCTTCGGAATCGCTAAGAACGTCAAGTTCCTCCACGACGCCCGACACCTAAAACGATCACCGAACCAGAAATAACGCCAAGTACCAGGACGACGTGGACCGCCAAGTTCGTCTTCCGCCGTCTCCAAAATCATCAAGTACCGCTATGAGATGTGCAACTACTTCCACGACGAAACGAGAACAACTACCGCCGTTGAAGGCCGTCAAGTGAACATCTACCGACGACGTGTACGACCTACTCCGTGAACGTGTACACTACGTCCGGAGACCGCGAACCCATCAAGTCTGACAACGTTTGTGTACAACTACCATCGATGCGCATGTTGCCAAGTACCCTTTCCGGATCGTCATGTTCGACTATCGATAAACATGTACCACTACCATCGTCGAGATCGCGAGAACCTCTACCGTCGACCCTAGAGCATGCGAGATCGACTACTTCCACTACCGTCGTCGCGAGAACGCCTACTTCCCTCTACGAACGAGAACCATCCCCTATGCATGCTCCAAAAGGTATAACCCCCGAGACGGCCGCCCGTGAACTAATGCATTGTGTGATGTATGAGATGCTCGTGCTTGCTCTGTGCTCGAATTGTCGGTGCACGTTGCCCCTCTGTTGCCTTGTCACCATCGTCGACTCATGGGACACCCGGTATCCGGGAGTGCCCCATCATCTTGCATGACACGCTCTCGTCACACTTCCTTTTTTTGCCCCGGCATCTCAATCGAGTACCGGAACCCGGAACGTTGTCGTGGCACCGTTACCGTTATCATTGCCGTGGCACCACTTTTCTTTCCACCACGGTGACAAATGCTTCATAATGCTCTTGTCAACTTTTTCATAAATATTGCATAAAACTTGCACATGTCTTTCGCATCATGATAATAACATTTAAAGGTTTAAAAATTGTTGTCGCACCAGATTGATAAATGCATATGGGGATCTACCGGAATTGTTGTTTGTTGTTCCGGCCTCATTTAAACTTGCCTAATTAGGTAGTTTTATTATGCTTCTCCTCTTGCCATGTTTAACAACATTTAATATTGTTGAGTACCTAAATGAGAGAGAACTAAATTAGTCATGTGGTGTTTCGTCAATATGCAACGGAGTTGCATATTGGGCTCCACTTAATTTGTTGGATTGTTTGGGCACTTTGCCATGCCATGTATCTTTAAACTGGACATGCATCATACTTGTTTGCGCATCATGCCATGTTCATGTGATGGTTGTTTATTATGTTGTTTGCTCCTTTCCGGTGTTGCTTCTTTGGGCTAGTTCCGATAATGTCGCATTTGTGAGGACCTGTTCGACTACGTCTGTTTGTCTTCTTCATGGACTCATTCTTCTTCCTTACGGGATCTCAGGCAAGATGACCATACCCTCGAAATCACTTCTATCTTTGCTTGCTAGTTTCTCGCTATTTTTCTATGCCTATGCTGCGATACCTACCACTTGCTTATCATGCCTCCCATATTGTTAAGCCAAGCCTCTAACCCACCTTGTCCTAGCAAACCGTTGTTTGGCTATGTTACCGCTTTGCTCAGCCCTCTTATAGCGTTGTTAGTTGCAGGTGAAGATTGGAGCTTGTTCCATGTTTGGAACATGGTTATTTTGTTGGGATATCACAATATCTCTTATTTAATTAATGCATCTATATACTTGGTAAAGGGTGGAAGGCTCAGCCTTATGCCTGGTGTTTTGTTCCACTCTTGCCGCCCTAGTTTCCGTCATATCGGTGTTATGTTCCCGGATTTTGCGTTCCTTACGCGGTTGGGTTATAATGGAAACCCCTTGACAGTTCGCCTTGAATAAAACTCTTCCAGCAATGCCCAACATTGGTTTTACCATTTGCCACCTAGCCTTTTCTTTCCCTTGGGTTCTGCAGACTCAAGGGTCATCATTATTTTAACCCCTCGGGCCAGCGCTCCTCTGAGTGTTGGTCCAACCTGTCAGCCGCCGATGGCCACCAGGGGCAACTCTGGGCTGGCCTACCGGAAGTTTGGACAATCTGAGTGTGCCCTGAGCACGAGATATGTGCAGCTCCTATCAGGATTTGTCGGCACATTCGGGCGGTGTTGCTGGACTTGTTTTACCATTGTCGAGGATGTCTTGTAACCTGGATGCCGAGCCTGATCGGATTGTCTTGGGAGAAGGAATATCCTTCGTTGACTGTGAGAGCTTGTGATGGGCTAAGTTGGGACACCCCTGCAGGGTTTTGAACTTTCGAAAGCCATGCCCGCGGTTATGGGCAGATGGGAATTTGTTAATGTCCGGTTGTAGAAAACCTAAAGTTGATCTTAGTTAAAATGCATCAACCGCGTGTTTAACCGTGACAGTCTCTTCTCGGCGGAGCCCGGGAAGTGAACACGGTGTTGGAGTTATGTTTGACGTAGGTTGCTCTAGGATCACTTCTTGATCATAGATTCTTGACCGTGCTTTTGCCTTCTCTTCTCGCTCTCTTTTGCGTATAGGTTAGCCACTATAAATGCTAGTCGCTTGCTGCAGCTCCACCTCATACCTTTTACCTACCTATAAGCTTAAATAGTCTTGATCGCGAGGGTGTGAGACTGTTGAGTCCCCGTGACTCACAGAGACTTCCAAAACCAGTTTGCAGGAGCCAATGATACCGTGTAGATGATGCAACCGAGCTCAAGGAGGAGCTCCATGAAGATCTTATCCTTTATGTTGTTCCGTTTCTAGTTGATCAGTAGTGGAGCCCAGTTGGGACGATCGGGGATCTGTGTAGCACTTGGGGTAGTCTTCTTTTATTTTGGTTCCGTAGTCGGACCTTGTGCGTAACTGGATGATGTAATGCTTTATTCATGTAATTGTGTGAAGTGGCGATTGTAAGCCAATTATGTATCTTTTCCCCTTTACTTATTTACATGGGTTGTGTGAAGATTACCTCACTTGCGACATTGCTTTCAATGCGGTTATGCCTCTAAGTCGTGCTTCGACACGTGGGAGATATAGCCGCATCGAGGGCGTTACAAGTTGGTAATCAGAGCCTTCCTCGACCTTAGGAGCCCCCTACTTGATCGAATCGCTGGCGTTGTTGAGTCTAGAAAAATGTTTGAGTCTTTTAGGATTATATATATCGGAGAGTTAGGAATTCTCTTTACTCCTCAGTCCCTTCGTCGCTCTAGTGAGGCCTCCTGACGTAGAATTTTGACTCTTCTCTTCTCAAATTTCACAGATTTATTTTAGGATCACGGGGGTATCTTGGAATCGTTCTGATGGTTTTGTGACGAGAACATTGTTCTTGGTGCCTCCTAAGATTTAGGGGTTGTGGCAGTGTCCCGGGGAGTTGAGCTCCGAGGTGTTGTCGTCACAATTTATCGTTGCAGTTCTGGAATACCTGAGATTAGTTTCGCCGACATCGAAAATCTCTTTTATGCACTTGTTGGTGAGATAACCTCGACGCCACCCAGTACTTGGGCGGGAGTTCGGGAGTATTGCCATAACTCGTATAATGGATGCTTTTCGAAGGTTGAGGTAGATGATTTTCGAAGGTTTCTTGGTTATGTGTTGAAGGATGGATACAACTGGATGTAGGATTTGCTAGTTTTGGGTGAGATATTATGCTTCCCCTGTATCCCCAACACCTGATTGCATAACCGGAAAATTTGGGGAGTTTTTAAGTGTGAATTCAAGTAGCTCTTAGGATATCTTTTCAACAGATGTATGATATGAAATTGGGGTTCGACGTCTAGTGGTCCGCCTATCCACGGTTGGTTTTACAGTGGTCTCGTTGTGTCTTAAAGAGTCCTTGGCTATGCCAACTCGGGAACGCTTCGTATGTCATGTGCACTGCCTTGTACATGATGGTGCTGTATGATCGAGCCCGTGTAGGGACCACCATGAAAACTTCGGACGAAATCTCTATCATATGTTTGTTCCGACTTATTCCGCAAGCCAATCCTTTGTTTTGTTTTGAGTTGTGGTATTCGAGTTTCTTCGAAGTCAAGTATTGATTCCATACCTTTCCTAAGCAGTGTTCTCATACTCTTATGCGAATACTAATCCTTCTCGATCATCGAGTTTGTCATGTCAATCCTTTTCACCGGTGTGTTTCTCTTAAAGTGGATCCGAACATTTCAACATCCACAAGTTCAAGTATCAGTTCTTCTCAACGGTGTTTGTTTCATCTGTCCTCAAGTTGCCTTTGTTTTTTCCACCCACCCACCCTTTTTCTTCAAGGATTCAGATTTCTTAATCACTATCTATTTTATTGATGGAAGCCTCTCCATTCTTTTTCCTTCATGTTTTTACCCGGTGTTTCTCATGAAGATGCTCTACTCGTTCTTCATTCTCCATTCTTTTCTTCTCCGATGGTTTCAATTCAAGCTTTTGGTGTTGATCATATCCTTTCCTCGTTTCAGAAGTTTTATCATACCGGTGCACCTCATAATCATCCACTCTTCGCTATTCATTTCTTCCGGAGTGCTCAAGAAATCTCAGAAGATTCGTGTTTCCACTCTGCTTTCGTAATCCTTTCAAGCTCTTCCGAGATTGTTATCTCATTCTAGCCATTTAATTCAACCGGTGCAACCTCTCTTTTAAATCTTTTCAACGGTGTATCTTTTGAGTGGGCCCTAACTCACAGGTCTTTTCCCAGGATCTTACCTGACTCTTCTAATCCTTCCAGAGTTATTCTCAAATTCTTTTCTAAAGTTTGACATAGGAATGAATTGTCATCAGTCAAATGTCTTTCTCCAAGATCTTTCAAAATACTTTTCATCGTTGGCTCAACCTTTCCATTCTTCATTCCGGAGTGCTTCAATAATTCTTGATGGTGTTTCTCATCGTCATTCTCAACACTTGAAGAACGAAGGGGAATTTTTCCTCCATATCTTACTCCATTCTCCTCAAGATTCGTGATTCTAGCTTGTTGCCATCCTCTCATAATTATTTTCGTTTGTGGGTATTCTTTTCACCCATCCGGAGCAATTCAGGAGTCTTTTCAGGTTGATTATCCGGAGTCCATCAATTCAGGTTTATTCATTCTCAGTTTGCAGTTATCATTCTCCGATCTTACCGGTGCCTCGTTCAAGTGATCTCTAATTGGCTCGTGATCTCTTCGTTCTCATGTATCTAAATCCTCTCAAGCATCTTCGTTCATTTTATAATTCTTCCCGGTGAATTTGTGCTCTTGCTATTTTCATGTTCAATTCTTACGATGGTTCTTCCAAGTTTCTTCTTCCTTTGTTTATCATATAAATGCATTCGTGTTTTCCAAATTCTACGGGTGGATCGTTGAAGACCTTCTCAAGCTCAAGTTCTTTTATCCGTCGGGTGAGATAAGTTCTCATCTCCTTGTTCATATCAATCCAATCTATCGTTTCCGTCAGTGGCAGAATTTCTACTCAGTTTTGAGAGGTTTTCCATAAGCCCACAACAAGCTTACTCTTTTCGTTGTTGATTTTCCAACAACTCCGTTCGACCCTTCTCCTAAAGATGCCTTTTCAAGCTCTTTTGTGGCAGAAGTTGGCATTTTCTTCTAAATTCTCCTATTTCAATTATCTATCTTCTATTCTTTTGTTCCGGAGGCATTGCAATGTTGTTCTTTTCAACCGTCATCTCGTGTTGTCTAAGATCATGTCCTTTTCATGCTTATCCATTTAACAGGAGTGTTGTGTCCTCTGCTCAAGTTCTTTTCATATTGTAAAGTCTTCCATCCCTTCTCAACCGGAGTGCTGCCCAAAGTTGTGCTTCCTTGTTCCTCTTTGTTAACGGAGTGCTTTCAACTTCATTTGTCTCTGTTGTATTCTTTTCTCGAAATGGCTTAACCTATTCAAGATTCTTTGGTTTCACTCGTTTGTCAAAGGAGCAACTTAGTTTTACCTCTTCTCTTTCTCTCTCGTTTTCCCTCCGGTGCCATTCTAGATCTCGGGACGAGATCCTCTCGTAGTGGTGGAGTGTTGTAACGCCCAAAGACCGGAGCTTCAGATGCCTTCCAGGGTTTTCGGGTTTCGTCGTGTGATTTGTTTGGTTCTTTGCATTCATCATTGCATCATGTGCATTGCATCATGTCATCATGACATCATGTCATTTCTTTTCTTAACTCAACTAAATAAATGGCATGGATCTTTGATCCATTTAAACCGAGGGAATTCACCTGGTGACTTCTCTTTATAACATACCCTCCCGATAGTAGGGAGCTATATTAAATATTCCATTTGTTGGAATTCACCGGAACACACTTGCAAAATAAATCTCAATGCCTTTGATATCACAACTCTTGGCCTCTAACTTTGCTATTTATTCTTTCATCATATTCCGAGGTTCCTCCAAAAATCCGAACATTTTTGGATACTCCTAAAACCTCGTCCTAGTTCAAATCTTTTGTATTAAATTTAAATGAGTTTGTTTTAAACTCTTCTTTTTCGCGTGAAACTTCTTTTCTTGGGCTAAGTATAATTCTTAGACTTAGTAGGAGTAGTTTTAGCATTTTCTAAAACCCCTAGCCTTTCCTTTCCTTCCTTTTTCCTCCTGTCTACTTCTCTATAAATGGGAATTAGCAAAAGGTTGGGTTTTTTTGTTTTGTTCCGAAGCAGCAACTGGCCGGCCCATCTGCAGGTCCAGCCGACCCCCCCCCCCCCCCCCCCCCCCCTAATCCCTCTCCCTGGGCCGGCCTCCCTAAGGCCCAGTCATCTCTCCACGTAACCCTAGGCCAACCCATTCGATCCCTCTCCCTTCCCTCGTTTCCCTCGCGCCGCCACACAGGGTCGAGGAGCCCCGATCCCATCTCTCTCCCTCGAGCCCGATCACCTCGCTCACCTCTCTCCTCCCCCATCCGACCTGAGGTCGCCTTCGTCGCGCCTCTCCGCCTCCGCGCTGTCCGGAGCCCTTGCTACCACCTCGCCATCCCGCCGCCGCGTCCGGTCACTGCCGGCAACCACGACCCGCACGCTCCTGCCATGGCCTCGCCTCTGCACCTCGCGTCCCGTCACTGCTGCCCCGTTGCCGCTTCATCCTCCGCCGTCCCCTGCGCGTTCGTCGCCTTCCAGCCGCCGCAGGCCAGCGTCACCGCCCGCTAGCCTTCTCCTCTACTTCGCCCCCTTCTCTGCTCCCTCAGCCATGGCGCTCCGCCGCCCCTTGTCTCGCCCGCGCTGGCGACCAGCAGCAGGGCGCTGCTCCGCGCCATCCGCCCCACCTGCAGCTCCTCCACCTCGTCTCTGCGACCTCCCCTTCTGCTCCCTGCATCTGTCCAGCCGTTCGTGTTGCTGCCGCTGGACACCAAGACTGGGGGCTCTTTAGCTGTTGCACGCTTGCAGTGCCTCCTCCCGAGCAGGAGCAGCTCGAACCGATGCCTCCGTGAAGCCCGAGTGGGAATGTTTGTGTGCACCGGTTATGCCAAGACCCGGACCGACAAGTACCATGACATCTGTCGATTGCCAAGTACCCCTACGCGTGGATACGCCAAGTTCCTCTTCGACCGATGCAAGTTCCGCTACCGTCACCAAAACCCGAGACGAAGTACCCCGACGAAGATCGGCAAGTCACAAGATTGTCCTGGATATCGTCAAGTACCTCGACGACCCTCGAAGAGTTCGGATTCGACAAGTTCGACTATGGAACGGGAACCACTACTTCCACTACCGCCGTCTTCGGAATCGCTAAGAACGTCAAGTTCCTCCACGATGCCCGATGCCTAAAACGATCACCGAACCGGAAATAACACCAAGTACCAGGACACGAGGACCGCCAAGTTCGTCTTCCACCGTCTCCGAAATCGTCAAGTACCGCCATGAGATGTGCAACTACTTCCATGACGAAACAAGAACAACTACCGCCGTTGAAGGCCGTCAAGTGAACATCTACCGACGACGTGTACGACCTACTCCGTGAACGTGTACCACTACGTCCGGAGACCGCGAACCCGTCAAGTCTGACAACGTTTGTGTACAACTACCGTCGACGCGCATGTTGCCAAGTACCCTCTCCGGATCGTCATGTTCGACTACCAATAAACATGTACCACTACCATCGTCGAGATCGCGAGAACCTCTACCGTCGACCCTAGAGCATGCGAGATCGACTACTTCCACTACCATCGTCACGAGAACGCCTACTTCCCTCTACGAACGAGAACCGTCCCCTATGCACGCTCCGAAAGGTATAACTGCCGAGACGACCGCCCGTGAACTAATGCATTGTGTGATGTATGAGATGCTCGTGCTTGCTCCGTACTCGAATTGTCGGTGCACGTTGCCCCTCTGTTGCCTTGTCACCATCGTCGACTCATGGGACACCCGGTATCCGAGAGTGCCCCATCATCTTGCATGACACGCTCTCGTCACACTTCCTTTTTTTGCACTGGCATCTCAATCGAGTACCGGAACCCGGAACATTGCCGTGGCACCGTTACCGTTATCGTTGCCGTGGCACCCCTTTTCTTTCCACCACGGTGACAAACGCTTCATAATGCTCTTGTCAACTTTTTCATAAATATTGCATAAAACTTGCACATGTCTTTCGCATCATGATAATAACATTTAAAGGTTTAAAAATTGTTGTTGCACCAGATTGATAAATGCATATGGGGATCTACCGGAATTGTTGTTTGTTGTTCCGGCCTCATTTAAACTTGCCTAATTAGGTAGTTTTATTATGCTTCTCCTCTTGCCATGTTTAACAACATTTAATATTATTGAGTACCTAAACGAGAGAGAACTAAATTAGTCATGTGGTGTTTCGTCAATATGCAACAGAGTTGCATATTGAGCTCCACTTAATTTGTAGGATTGTTTGGGCACTTTGCCATGCCATGTATCTTTAAACCGGACATGCATCATACTTGTTTGCGCATAATGCCATGTTCATGTGATGGTTGTTTATTATGTTGTTTGCTCCTTTCCGGTGTTGCTTGTTTGGGCTAGTTCCGATAATGTCGCGTTTGTGAGGACCCGTTCGACTACATCCGTTTGTCTTCTCCATGGACTCGTTCTTCTTCCTTGCGGGATCTCAGGCAAGATGACCATACCCTCGAAATCACTTCTATCTTTGCTTGCTAGTTGCTCGCTATTTTGCTATGCCTATGCTGCGATACCTACCACTTGCTTATCATGCCTCCCATATTGTTAAGCCAAGCCTCTAACCCACCTTGTCCTAGCAAACCGTTGTTTGGCTATGTTACCGCTTTGCTCAGCCCCTCTTATAGCGTTGTTAGTTGCAGGTGAAGATTGGAGCTTGTTCCATGTTTGGAACATGGTTATTTTGTTGGGATATCACAATATATCTTATTTAATTAATGCATCTATATACTTGGTAAAGGGTGGAAGGCTCGGCCTTATGCCTGGTGTTTTGTTCCACTCTTGCCGCCCTAGTTTCCGTCATATCCGTGTTATGTTCCCGGATTTTGCGTTCCTTACGCGGTTGGGTTATAATGGGAACCCCTTGACAGTTCGCCTTGAATAAAACTCTTCCAGCAATGCCCAACCTTGGTTTTACCATTTGCCACCTAGCCTTTTCTTTCCCTTGGGTTCTGCAGACTCAAGGGTCATCATTATATTAACCCCCCCCCCCCCCGGGCCAGTGCTCCTCTGAGTGTTGGTCCAACCTGTCAGACGCCGATGGCCACCAGGGGCAACTCTGGGCTGGCCTACCGGAAGTTTGGACAATCTGAGTGTGCCCTGAGAACGAGATATGTGTAGCTCCTATCTGGATTTGTCGGCACATTCGGGCGGTGTTGCTAGACTTGTTTTACCATTGTCGAGGATGTCTTGTAACCTGGATGCCAAGCCTGATCGGATTGTCTTGGGAGAAGGAATATCCTTCCTTGACCGTGAGAGCTTGTGATGTGCTAAGTTGGGACACCCCTGCAGGGTTTTGAACTTTCAAAAGTCGTGCCCGCGGTTATGGGCAGATGGGAATTTGTTAATGTCTGGTTGTAGAAAACCTAAAGTTGATCTTAATTAAAATGCATCAACCACGTGTGTAACCGTGACGGTCTCTTCTCGGCGGAGTCCGGGAAGTGAACACGGTGTTGGAGCTATGTTTGACGTAGGTTGCTCTAGGATTACTTCTTGATCATAGATTCTCGACCGTGCTTTTGCCTTCTCTTCTCGCTCTCTTTTGCGTATAGGTTAGCCACTATAAATGCTAGTCGCTTGCTGCAGCTCCACCTCATACCTTTTACCTACCTATAAGCTTAAATAGTCTTGATCGCGAGGGTGTGAGATTGCTGAGTCCCCGTGACTCACAGATACTTCCAAAACCAGTTTGTAGGAGCCGATGATACCGTGCAGATGACGCAACCGAGCTCAAGCAGGAGCTCGATGAAGATCTTGTCCTTTATGTTGTTCCGTTTCCATTTGATCAGTAGTGGAGCCCAATTGGAACGATCGGGGATCTGTGTAGCACTTGGGGTAGTCTTCTTTTATTTTGGTTTCGTAGTCGGACCTTGTGTGTAACTGGATGATGTAATGCTTTATCCATGTAATTGTGTGAAGTGGCGATTGTAAGCCAACTATGTATCTTTTCCCCTTTACTTATTTACATGGGTTGTGTGAATATTACCTCACTTGCGACATTGCTTTCAATGCGGTTATGCCTCTAAGTCGTGCTTCGACACATGGGAGATATAGCCTCATCGAAGGCGTTACAGGATGCCCCGGAAGGCATCCCCTCTTTCGTCTTCTTCTATCGGTAACTTTACTTGAGGCTATATTTGTATTCACCACATGATATGTGTTTTGCTTGGAGCGTCTTGTATGATTTGAGTCTTTGCTCTTTAGTTTACCACAATAATCCTTTCTGTACACACCTTTTGGGAGAGACACACTTGAATTGGAATTTATTAGAATGCTCTATGTGCTTCACTTATATCTTTTGAGCTAGATAATTTTGCTCTAGTGCTTCACTTATATCTTTTAGAGCACAGTGGTAGTTTTATTTTATAGAAATTATTGATCTCTCATGCTTCACTTATATTATTTTGAGAGTCCTTTAGAACAACATGGTAATTTGCTTTGGTTATGAAATTAGTCCTAATATGATAGGCATCCAAGATGGGTATAATAAAAACTATCATAGAAAGTACATTGAATACTATGAGAAGTTTGATACTTGATAATTGTTTTGAGATATAAAGATGATGATATTAGAGTGTGCTAGTTGAGTAGTTGTGAATTTTAGAAATACTTGTGTTGAAGATTACAAGTCCCGTAGCATGCACGTATGGTAACCGATGTGTAACAAATTTGAAACATGAGGTGTTATTTGATTGTCCTCCTTATGAGTGGCGGTCGGGGACGAGCGATGATCTTTTCCTACCAATCTATCCCCCTAGTAGCATGCGTGTAGTGCTTGGTTTTTGATGACTTGTAGATTTTTGCAATAAGTATGTGAGTTCTTTATGACTAATGTTGAGTCCATGGATTATACGCACTCTCACCTTCCATCATTGCTAGCCTCTTCGGTACCGTGCATTGCCCTTTCTCACCTTGAGAGTTCTTGCAAACTTCGCTGGTGCATCCAAACCCCGTGATATGATACGCTCTGTCACACATAAGCCTCCTAATATATTCCTCAAAACGGCCACCATACCTACCTATTATGGCATCTGCATAGCCATTCCGAGATATATTGCCATGCAACTTTCCACCGTTTCATTTATGAAACGCTTCATCATTGTCATATTTCTTTGCATGATCATGTAGTTGACATTGTATTTGTGGCAAAGCCACGATGCATAATTTATCATACATGTCAGTCTTGATTCATTGCCCTTCCCGGTACACTATCGGAGGCATTCATATAGTGTCATATTTTGTTCTAGTATCGAGTTGTAATCATTGAGTTGTAAATAAATAGAAGTGTGATGATCATCATTAATAAAGCATTGTCCCCCCAAAAAGAGAAAGGCCAAATAAAAAGAAAGGCCCGAAAAAATAAAAGGGGACAATGCTACTATCATCTTTTTCCACACTTGTGCTTCAAAGTAGCACCATGATCTTTATGATAGAGAGTCTCTTGTTTTGTCATTTTCATATACTAGTGGGAATTTTTCATTATAGAACTTGGCTTGTATATTCCAACAATGGGCTTCCGCAAATGCCCTAGGTCTTCGTGAGCAAGCTAGTTGGATGCACACCCACTTAGTTTCTTTTGTTGAGCTTTCATAGATTTATAGCTCTAGTGCATCCATTGCATGGCAATCCCTACTCCTTGCATTGACATCAATTGATGGGAATCTCCCTAGCCCATTCATTAGCCGCGTCGATGTGAGACTTTCTCCTTTTTTGTCTTCTCCACATAACCTCCATCATCATATTCTATTCCACTCATAGTGTTATATCCATGGCTCACGCTCATGCATTGTGTGAAAGTTGATTTTTTTTAGATTACTAAAGTATGAAACAATTGCTTGGCTTGTCATCGGGGTTGTGCATAATGAGAGCATTCTTGTGTGACGAAAATGGAGCATGACCAAACTATATGATTTTGTAGGGATGAACTTTCTTTTGCCATGTTATTTTGAGAAGACATGATTGCTTAGTTAGTATGCTTGAAGTATTATTATTTTTATGTCAATATTAAAATTTTGTCTTGAATCTTTCGGATCTGAACATTCATGCCACAATAAAGAAAATTACATTGAGAATTATGCTAGGTAGCATTCCACATCAAAAATTATGTTTTTATCATTTACCTACTCAAGGACGAGCAGGAATTAAGCTTGGGGATGCTTGATACGTCTCCAACGTATCTATAATTTTTGATTGTTCCATGCTATTATATTATCTGTTTTGGATGTTAATGGGCTTATTTATACACTTTTATATTATTTTTAGGACTAACCTACTAACCCCAGGCCCAGTGCAAATTGCTGTTTTTTTTGCCTATTTTAGTGTTTCACAAAAAAGGAATATCAAACGGAATCCAAACGGAATGAAACCTTTGGGAGAGCTGTTTTTGGAACAAACGTGATCCAGGGGACTTGGAGTGGACGTCAAGAAAGAAACGAGGGAGCCACGAGGCAGGGAGACGCGCCTACCCTCTAGGCGCGCCCCACCCTCGTGGGCCCCTCGTAGCTCCACCGACCTACTTCTTCCTCCTATAGATATCCATATACCCCGAAAATATCTAGGAGCACCACGAAACCCTATTTCCACCGCTGCAACCTTCTGTACCGAAGAGATCCCATCTTGGGGCCTTTTCCGGAGCTCCACTGAAGGGGGAAGCAATCACGGAGGGCTTCTACATCTACACCATAGCCTCTCCGATGATGTGTGAGTAGTTTACCTCAGACTGTCGGGTCCATAGTTATTAGCTAGATGGCTTCTTCTCTCTCTTTGGATCTCAATACAAAGTTCTCCTCGATCTTCTTGGAGATCTATTCAATGTAACTCTTTTTGTGGTGTGTTTGTCGAGATCCGATGAATTGTGGGTTTATGATCAACATTATCTATGAACAATATTTGGTTCTTCTCTGAATTCTTATATGTATGATTTAATTATCTTTGCAAGTCTCTTTGAATTATCAGTTTGGTTTGGCCTACTAGATTGATCTTTCTTGCAATGGGAGAAGTGCTTAGCTTTGGGTTCAATCTTGTGGTGTCCTTTCCCAGTGATAGCAGGGGCAACAAGGCACGTATTGTATTGTTTCCATCGAGGATAAAAAGATGGGGTTTATATCATATTGCTTGAGTTTATCCCTCTACATCATGTCATCTTGCTTAATGCGTTACTCTGTTCTTATGAACTTAATACTCTAGATGCATGCTGGATAGCGGTCGATGTGTGGAGTAATAGTAGTAGATGCAGAATCGTTTCGGTCTACTTGTCGCGGACGTGATGCCTATATACATGAGCATGCCTAGATATTCTCATAATTATGCACTTTTCTATCAATTGCTCGACAGTAATTTGTTCACCCACCATAATACTTATGCTATCATGAGAGAAGCCACTAGTGAAACCTATGCCCCCCGGGTCCATCTTTTATCATATAAGTTTCCAATCTATATTATTTCACAATCTTTACTTTCAATCTATATCATAAAAATACCAAAAATATTTATCTTATTGTTATTATCTCTATCAGATCTCACTCTCGTAAGTGATCGTGAAGGGATTGACAACCCCTTTATCGCGTTGGTTGCGAGGTTCTTATTTGTTTGTGTAGGTACGAGGGACTAGCGTGTAGTCTCCTACTGGATTGACACCTTGGTTCTCAAAAACTAAGGGAAATACTTACGCTACTTTACTACATCACCCTTTCCTCTTCAAGGCAAAACCAACGCAGTGCTCAAGAGGTAGCATGGCCCAGTAGTCCGGCCCACGTCACACAGGCCGAACGCCTGAGGACCCCTTAATCCAGGACTCCCCCTCAGCTGCCTCGTTGCTTCCTTGACCTCCAATCCAAGTCTCCTGGATTGCGTGTGTTCCAAAAAAGATCCTCGCGAAGGTTTCATTCCATTTGGATTCCGTTTGATATTCCTTTTCTGAGAAACATTGTAATAGGCAAAAAATAGCAACTGGCACTGGGCCTCCGGTTAATAGGTTAGTCCCAAAAATAATATGAAAGTGCATATTAAAGCCCATTAAACATCCAAAACAGATAATATAATAGCATGGAACAATCAAAAATTATAGATACATTGGAGACGTATCATAGTGATACACATGTTCATAGTATTGAAGCCAAAAGATATAAGTTTAATAATGATAGTGCAACTTATTTGTGGCACTGTCATTTAGGTCATATTGGTGTAAAGCGCATGAAGAAACCCCATGCTGATGGGCTTTTGGAATCACTTGATTATGAATCACTTGATGCTTGCGAACCATGCCTCATGGGCAAGATGACTAAGACTCCGTTCTCCGGAACAATGGACCGAGCAACGGACTTGTTGGAAATAATACATACTGATGTATGCGGTCTGATGAGTGTTGATGCTCATGGCGGGTATCATTATTTTCTGACCTTCACAGATGATTTGAGCAGATATGGGTATATCTATTTGATGAAACATAAGTCTGAAACATTTGAAAAGTTCAAAGAATTTCAGAGTGAAGTGGAAAATCATCGTCACAAGAAAATAAAGTTTCTACGATCTTATCGTGGAGGAGAATATTTGAGTTACTAGTTTGGTCATCATTTGAAACAATGCGGAATTTTTTCGCAACTCACGCCACCCGGAACACCACAGCGTAATGGTGTGTCCGAATGTTGTAATCGCACTTTGTTAGATATGGTGCGATCTATGATGTCTCTTACTAATTTACCGCTATCATTTTGGGGTTATGCTTTAGAGACGACTACATTCATGTTAAATAGGGAACCATCTAAATCCGTTGAGACGACACCATATGAACTATGGTTTGGCAAGAAACCCAAGTTGTCGTTTCTTAAAGTTTAGGGATGCGATGCTTATGTGAAAAAGCTTCAACCTAATAAGCTCGAACCCAAATCGGGGAAATGTGTCTTCATAGGATACTGATACGTCTCCAACGTATCTATAATTTTTGATTGCTCCATGCTATATTATCTACTGTTTTGGACATTTTTGGGCTTTATTATCCACTTTTATATTATTTTTGGGACTAACCTATTAACCGGAGGCCCAGCCCAAAATTGTTGTTTTTTTGCCTGTTTTAGGGTTTCGAAGAAAAGGAATATCAAACGGAGTCCAAACGGAATGAAACCTTCGGGAACGTGATTTTCTCAACGAACAAGACCCGGGAGACTTGGACCCTACGTCAAGAAAAGAAACATGAGGCCACGAGGTAGGGGGCGCGCCTACCCCCCCCCCCCAGGCATGCCATCCACCCTCGTGGGCCCCCTGTTGCTCCACCGACGTACTCCTTCCTCCTATATATACCTACGTACCCCCAAACGATTAGATACGGAGCCAAAACCCTAATTCCATCGCCATAACTTTCTCTATCCACGAGATCCCATCTTGGGGTCTGTTCCGGAGCTCCGCCGGAGGGGGCATTGATCATGGAGGGCTTCTACATCAACACCATAACCCCTCCGATGAAGTGTGAGTAGTTTACCTCAGACCTACGGGTCCATAGTTAGTAGCTAGATGGCTTATTCTCTCTTTTTGGAACTCAATACAATGTTCTCCCCCTCTCTTGTGGAGATCTATTTGATGTAATCTTCTTTTTGCGGTGTGTTTGTTGAGACCGATGAATTGTGGGTTTATGATCAAGTCTATCTATGAACAATATTTGAATCTTCTCCGAATTCTTTTATGTATGATTGGTTATCTTTGCAAGTCTCTTCGAATTATCAGTTTGATTTGGCCTACTAGATTGATCTTTCTTGCAATGGGAGAAGTGCTTAGCTTTGGGTTCAATATTGTGGTGTCCTTTCCCAGTGACAGTAGGGGCGGCAAGGCACGTATTGTATTGTTGCCATCAAGGATAACAAGATGGGGTTTTATTCATATTGCATGAGTCTATCCCTCTACATCATGTCATCTTGCTTAAGGCGTTACTCTGTTTTTAACTTAATACTCTAGATGCATGCTGGATAGCGGTCGATGAGTGGAGTAATAGTAGTAGATGGAGGCAGGAGTCGGTCTACTTGTCTCGGGCGTGATGCCTATATACATGATCATACCTAGATATTCTCATAAATATGCTCAATTCTGTCAATTGCTCAACAGTAATTTGTTCACCCACCGTAGAATACTTATGCTCTTGAGAGAAGCCACTAGTAAAACCTACGGCCCCCGGGTCTATCTTTATCATATTAATCTCCTACTACTTAGTTATTTCCTTTGCTATTTACTTTGCCTTTATTTTACTTTGCATCTTTATCATAAAATACCAAAAATATTATCTCATCATATCTATCAGATCTCACTCTTGTAAGTGGCCTTATAGGGATTGGCAGCCCCTATTTGCGTTGGTTGCGAGGATTTATTTGTTTTGTGCAGGTACGAGGTACTCGCGCGTAGCCTCCTACTGGATTGATACCTTGGTTCTCAAAAACTAAGGGAAATACTTACGCTACTTTGCTGCATCATCCCTTCCTCTTCGGGGAAAACCAACGCAGTGCTCAAGAGGTAGCAAGAAGGATTTCTGGCGCCGTTGCCGGGGAGGTCTACGCAAAAGTCAACATACCAAGTATCCATCACATACCCTTATCTCCTGCATTACATTATTTGCCATTTGCCTCTCGTTTTCCTCTCCCCCACTTCACCCTTGCCATTTTATTTGCCCTATCTCTATCTATCCTCCCTCTCTTTCTCTATTTGCCTCTTTTTGCTCGTTTGCTTTTTTTTTGCTTGTGTGTTAGTTTGTTTGCTTGTCATTATGGCTAGTCCCTTATCTTCTCCGTTATCTCCTGAGAATGAAATTCTAAATTTTAAGAAAAGGGAGGGAGAAAATCTAAAAGATGTTTGGTATAGAATTTGCAATGCTCAAAATAGATCTACTAGGAAGCAATCTACTTCCGTTCTTCTTCACAATTTTTATGTAGGCATTACTCCTTGGCGCCTTTATGTTCTTGATACTATTACCGGAGGGAATTTTTTGGGTAGCCATACTTTTCATTCTTATAATGCTATGTTAGATTTGTTTGGCTCGCCTCCTCTCTTGGTTAATGTAACTATATTAACTTTGGAGCATGTCATGCAAAGGCTTGAAATTATTGAACATAAGGTTGCTACCGTAGAGTTAATTGAAAATTTGGATAAAAAGATCCACAGCCGAATCTCTCAATATGGATCTAAAGTAGGAGTTACTTTGAAAGATATTAAAGAAAAGAAACCCATAGTTAATGAGAAAATAAATCATGATTCCACTAGGATCGATAAACTTGAGGGTATTATCACCAACTTGGGAACCGCTTTTTCTTCCATAAAGAATACTCCAAGTCTTTCCACTAAAATTACCAAGCTTATGTACGTTCCTAAAAATAAGGGTGAATCCTCTAGTAAGGATGCAGATCTCAAATCTATAAGTATTCACCCCAATCTTTTTGCTATCATTAAGGAATCATTTGTTACAAATGAATTTTTAGATCTTGTGCCTAAAAGTTTGATAATTAATAAAAAGAAAGAAATTCCTAAAGATGGTAGATGCCTCATTGAAGAATTTCCCACCAAAGATGGCAATACCTGGATCTATTCTTGCTTGTTATGCCCAGCTAGGGGCGTTAAACGATAGCGCTTGTTGGTAGGCAACCCAATTTTATTTTTATTTCTTTCTTTTTGCTCCTGTTTAGTAATAAATAATTTATCTATCCTCTGTTTTTGTTGTGTTTTTTTGTTTAATTAGTGTTTATGCCAAGTAGAACCGTTGGGAAGACTTGGGGAAAGTCTTGTTGAACTTGCTGTAAAAAAACAGAAACTTTAGCGCTCACGAGAACTGCTGCCTTTTTTATTTGGAAAGTTCTATTTAGTTAATTATTTTTGCAGATGATTAATAGATAAATTCCTCACGTCCAGAAATTTATTTTATAATTTGTGGGGTTCCAGATCTTGCGCTAGCTACAGATTACTACAGACTGTTCTGTTTTTGACAGATTCTGTTTTTCGTGTGTTGTTTGCTTATTTTGATGAATCTATGGCTAGTAAAATAGTTTATAAACCATAGAGAAGTTGGAATACAGTAGGTATAACACCAATATAAATAAATAATGAGTTCATTACAGTACCTTGAAGTGGTCTTTTATTTTCTTTCGCTAACGGAGCTCACAAGATTTTCTACTTTAAGTTTGGTGTTGTGAAGTTTTCAAGTTTTGGGTAAAGATTTGATGGATTATGGAACAAGGAGTGGCAAGAGCCTAAGCTTGGGGATTCCCATGGCACCCCCAAGATAATCTAAGGACACCTAAAATCCAAAGCTTGGGGATGCTCCGGAAGGCATCCCCTCTTTCGTCTACTTCTATCGGTAACTTTACTTGGAGCTATATTTTTATTCGCCACATGATATGTGTTTTGCTTGGAGCGTCTTGTATTATTTAAGTCTTTGATTTTTAGTTTACCACAATCATCATTGCTGTACACACCTTTTGAGAGATCCATACATGATTTGGAATTTGTTAGAATACTCTATGTGCTTCGCTTATATCTTTTGAGTTATATAGTTTTGCTCTAGTACTTCACTTATATCTTTTAGAGCCCGGTGGTGGATTTGTTTTATAGAAACTATTGATCTCTCATGCTTCACTTAGATTATTTTGAGAGTCTTAATAGCATGATAATTTACTAAAATCCTAATATGCTAGGTATTCAAGATTAGGAAAATTTTCTTATGAGTGTTTTGAATACTAAGAAAAGTTGGATGCTTGACGATTGTTTTGAGATATGGAGGTAATAATATCAAAGTCGTGCGAGTTGAGTAGTTGTGAAATTGAGAAATGCTTGTGTTGAAGTTTGCAAGTCCCGTAGCATGCACGTATGGTAAACGTTATGCAACAAATTTGAAACATGAGGTGTTATTTGATTGTCTTCCTTATGAGTGGCGGTCGGGGACAAGCGATGGTCTTTTCCTACCAATCTACCCCCTAGGAGCATGCGCGTAGTACCGAGGTTTTTGATGACTTGTAGATTTTTGTAATAAGTATGTGAGTTCTTTTTGACTAATGTTGAGTCCTTGGATTATACGCACTCTCACCCTTCCATCCTTGCTAGCCTCTTCGGTACCATGCATTGCCCTTTCTCACATTGAGAGTTGGCGCAAACTTCGCCGGTGCATCCAAACCCCGTGATATGATACGCTCTTTCACACATAAACCTCCTTATATCTTCCTCAAAACAGCCACCATACCTACCTATTATGGCATTTCCATAGCCATTCCGAGATATATTGCCATGCAACTTTCCATTATTCCGTTTATCATGACACATTCATTATTGTCATATTGCTTAGCATGATCATGTAGTTGACATAGTATTTGTGGAAAAGCCACCGTTCATAATTCTTTCATACATGTCACTCTTGGTCCATTGCATATCCTGGAACACCGCTGGAGGCATTCATATAGAGTCATCTTTTGCTCTAGTATCGAGTTGTAATCATTGAGTTGTAAATAAATAGAAGTGTGATGATCATCATTTTCTAGAGCATTGTCCCAAGTGAGGAATAAAAAAGGAGAAAGGCCATAAAAAAGAGAAGGCCCAAAAAAGGCCATAAAAACATGAGAGAAGGCCCAAAAAAATGAGAGAAAAAGAGAGAAGGGACAATGTTAGTATCCTTTGCCACACTTGTGCTTCAAAGTAGCACCATAATCTTCATAATAGAGAGTCTCTTGTTTTGTCACTTTCATATACTAGTGGGAATTTTTCATTACAGAAATTGGCTTGTATATTCCAACAATGGGCCTCCTCAAGTGCCCTAGGTCTTCATGAGCAAGCAAGTTGGATGCACACGCACTAGTTTCTTTTGTTGAGTTTTCATACATTTATAGCTCTAGTGCACATGTTGCATGGCAATCCCTACTCCTTGCATTAACATCAATCAGTGGGCATCTCCATAGCCCATTGATTAGCCTCGTTGATGTGAGACTTTCTCCCTTTTTGCCTTCTCCACATAACCCCCCTCATTATATTCTATTCCACCCATAGTGCTATGTCCATGGCTCGCGCTCATATATTGCGTGAAAGTTTATAGGTTTGAGATTACTAAAGTATGAAACAATTGCTTGGCTTGTCATCGGGGTTGTGCATGATGAGAGCATTCTTGTGTGACGAAAATGAAACATGACTAAACTATATGCTTTTGTGGGGATGAACTGTCTTTGGCCATGTTATTTTGAGAAGACATAATTGCTTACTTAGTATGCTTGAAGTATTATTATTTTTATGTCAATATGAACTTTTGTCTTGAATCTGTCAGATCTGAATATTCATACCACAATTAAGAAGAATTACATTAAAATTATGCCAAGTAGCACTCCGCATCAAAAATTCTCTTTTTATCATTTACCTACTCGAGGACGAGCAGGAATTAAGCTTGGGGATGCTTGATACGACTCCAACGTATCTATAATTTTTTATTGCTCCATGCTATATTATCTACTGTTTTGGACATTATTGAGCTTTATTATCCACTTTTATATTATTTTTGGGACTAACCTATTAACCGGAGGCCCAGCCCAGAATTGCTGTTTTTTGCCTGTTTTAGGGTTTCGAAGAAAAGGAATATCAAATGGAGTCCAAATGGAATGAAACCTTCGGGGACGTGATTTTCTCAACGAACAAGACCCAGGACACTTGGACCCTACGTCAAGAAAAGAAACAGGAGGCCATGAGGTAGGGGGTGCGCCTACCCCCTAGGCGCGCCCTCCACCCTCGTGGGCCCCCTGTTGCTCCACCGACGTACTCCTTCCTCCTATATATACCTACGTACCCCCAAATGATCAGATACGGAGCCAAAACCCTAATTCCACCGCTGTAACTTTCTGTATCCACGAGATCCCATCTTGGGGCCTGTTCCGGAGCTCCGCCGGAGGGGGCATCGATCACGGAGGGCTTCTACATCAACACCATAGCCCCTCCGATGAAGTGTGAGTAGTTTACCTCAGACATACGGGTCCATAGTTAGTAGCTAGATGGCTTCTTCTCTCTTTTTGGATCTCAATACAATGTTCTCCCCCTCTCTTGTGGAGATCTATTCGATGTAATCTTCTTTTTGCGGTGTGTTTGTTGAGATCGATGAATTGTGGGTTTATGATCAAGTCTATCTATGAACAATATTTGAATCTTCTCTGAATTCTTTTATGTATGATTGGTTATCTTTGCAAGTCTCTTCAAATTATCAGTTTGGTTTGGCCTACTAGATTGATCTTTCTTGCAATGGGAGAAGTGCTTAGCTTTGGGTTCAATCTTGCGGTGTCCTTTCCCAGTGACAATAGGGGCAGCAAGGCACGTATTGTATTGTTGCCATCGAGGATAACAAGATGGGGTTTTCTTCATATTGCATGAGTCTATCCCTCTACATCATGTCATCTTTCTTAAGGCGTTACTCTGTTTTTAACTTAATACTCTAGATGCATGCTGGATAGCGGTCGATGAGTGGAGTAATAGTAGTAGATGCAGGCAGGAGTCGGTCTACTTGTCTCAGATGTGATGCCAATATACATGATCATACCTAGATATTCTCATAACTATGCTCAATTCTGTCAATTGCTCAACAGTAATTTGTTCACCCACCGTAGAATACTTATGCTCTTGAGAGAAGCCACTAGTGAAACCTATGGCCCCCGGGTCTATCTTTATCATATTAATCTCCTACTACTTAGTTATTTCCTTTGCTATTTACTTTGCCTTTATTTTACTTTGCATCTTTATCATAAAAATACCAAAAATATTATCTTATCAGACCTCACTCTCGTAAGTGGCCTTATAGGGATTGACAACCCCTATTTGTGTTGGTTGCGAGGATTTATTTATTTTGTGCAGGTACAAGGGACTCGCACGTAGCCTCCTACTGGATTGATACCTTGGTTCTCAAAAACCGAGGGAAATACTACTTACGCTACTTTGCTGCATCATCCCTTCCTCTTCAGGGAAAACCAACGCAGTGCTCAAGAGGTAGCAGATACCCAAAGGAGACTTTTGGGTACACCTTCTATCACAGATCCGAAGGCAAGATATTCGTTGCTAAGAATGGATCCTTTCCGGAGAAGGAATTTCTCTCGAAAGAAGTGAGTGGGAGGAAAGTAGAACTTGATGAGGTAACTGTACATGCTCCCTTATTGGAAAGTAGTTCATCACAGAAATCAGTTCCAGTGATTCCTACACCAATTAGTGAGGAAGCTAATGATGATGATCATAAAACTTCTGATCAAGTTACTACCGAACCTCCTAGGTCAACCAGATTAAGATACGCACCAGAGTGGTACGGTAATCCTGTTCTAGAGGTCATGTTACTTGACCATGATGAACCTATGAACTATGAGGAAGCGATGATGAGCCCAGATTCCGCGAAATGGCTTGAGTCCATGAAATCTCAGATGGGATCCATGTATGAGAACAAAGTGTGGACTTTGGTTGACTTGCCCGATGATCGGCAAGCCATAGAGAATAAATTTATCTTCAAGAAGAAGACTGACGTTGATGGTAATATTACTGTCTACAAAGCTCGACTTGTTGCGAAAGGTTTTCGACAAGTTCAAGGAATTGACTACGATGAGACCTTCTCACCCGTAGCGATGCTTAAGTCTGTCCGAATCATGTTAGCAATTCCCGCATTTTATGATTATGAAATTTGGCAAATGGATGTCAAAATTGCATCCCTTAATGGATATCTTAAAGAAGAGTTGTATATGATGCAACCAGAAGGTTTTATCGATCCAAACAAAGTGTGCAAGCTCCAGCGATCCATTTATGGACTGGTGCAAGCATCTCGGAGTTGGAATATACGCTTTGATAGTGTGATCAAAGCATATGGTTTTATACAGAATTTTGGAGAAGCCTGTATTTACAAGAAAGTGAGTGGGAGCTCTGTAGCATTTCTGATATTATATGTAGATGACATATTTGTTGGGGAACGCAGTATTTCAAAAAGTTTCCTACAATCATGCAAGATCTATCTAGGAGATGCATAGCAACGACAGGGGAGAGTGTGTCTATGTACCCTCGTAGATCGAAAGCAGAAGCATTGAGTAACGCGGTTGATGTAGTCGAACATCTTCGCGATCCAACCGATCAAGTACCGAATGCACGGCACCTCCGCAATCTGCACACGTTCAGCTCGGTGACATCCCTCGAACTCTAGATCCAGCTGAGAGAGAGGGAGAGTTTTGTCAGCACGACGGCGTGTTGACGATGATGATGAAGTTACCGACGCAGGGCTTCGCCTAAGCACTATGACAATATGACCGAGGTGGAAATCTGTGGAGGGGGCACCGCACACGACTAAGAAATCAACTTGTGTGTCTATGGGGTGCCCCCTCCCCCGTATATAAATGAGTGGAGGAGGGGGTCGGCCAGCCTCATGGGGTGCGCCCCAAGGGGGGAATCCTACTCCTACTAGGAGTAGGTTCCCCCCTCCTACTAGGAGTAGGTTCCCCCCTTTCCTAGTCCAACTAGGAGGGGGAGGAAGGGGAACAGGAGAGGAAGGAAAGGGGGGCGCCCCTCCTCTTGGCCGCCTCCTCTCTCTTCCACTAAAGCCCATGAGGCCCATTAACCCCCCCCCCCTCGGGGGGGGGGGGGGGGGGGTCCGGTAACCCCCCGGTACTCCGGAAAATGCCTGAACCTATCCGAAACATTTCCGGTATCCAAACATAACCTTCCAATATATCAATCTTCATGTCTCGACCACTTAGAGACTCCTCATCATGTCCGTGATCACATCCGGGATTCCGAACAACCTTCGGTACATCAAATCACATAACTCACAGTACATATCTTCATCGAACGTTAAGCGTGCGGACCCTACGGGTTCGAGAACTATGTAGACATGACTGAGACTCATCTCCGGTCAATAACCAATAGCGGAACCTAGATGCTCATATTGGTTCCTACATATTCTACGAAGATCTTTATCGGTCAAACCGCATAACAACATATGTTGTTCCCTTTGTCATCGGTATGTTACTTGCCCGAGATTCGATCATCGGTATCTCAATACCTAGTTCAATCTCGTCACCGACAAGTCTTTTTACTCGTTTTGTAATGCATCATCCCTCAACTAACTCATTAGTCACATTTCTTGCAAGGCTTATAGTGATTGCATTACCGAGAGGGCCCAGAGATACCTCTCGGACAATCGGAGTGACAAATCCTAATCTTGATCTATGCCAACTCAACAAACACCATTAGAGACACCTGTAGAGCATCTTTATAATCACCCGGTTACGTTCTGATGTTTGATAGCACACTAAGTGTTCCTCCGGTATTCGGGAGTTGCATAATCTCATAGTCATAGGAACATGTATAAGTCATGAAGAAAGCAATATCAATAAACTAAACGATCATAGTGCTAAGCTATAGGATGGGTCTAGTCCATCAAATCATTCTCTAATGATGTGACCCCGTTCATTAAATGACAACACATGTCCATGGCTAGGAAACTTTAACCATGTTTGATTAACGAGCTAGTCAAGTAGAGGCATACTAGGGACACTCTGTTTGTCTATGTATTCACACATGTACTAAGTTTTCGGTTAATACAATTCTAGCATGAATAATAAACATTTATCATGATATAAGGAAATATAAATAACAACTTTATTATTGCCTCTATGGCATATTTCCTTCAGTCTCCCATTTGCACTAGAGTCAATAATCTAGTTCACATCGTCATGTGATTTCACACCAATAGTTCACACCTTTATGTGATTAGTTCACATCTTCATGTGACTAATACCCAAAGGGTTTACTAGAGTCAATAATCTAGTTCACATTGCTATGTGATTAACACCCAAAGAGTGATCATGTTTTCCTTGTGAGAGAAGTTTAGTCTATGAGTCTGCAACATTCAGATCCGTATGTATTTTGCAAATTTCTATGTCTACAATACTCTGCATGGAGCTACTCTAGCTAATTGCTCCCACTTTCAATATGTATCTAGATCGAGACTTAGAGTCATCTAGATCGGTGTAAAAAGCTTGCATCGACGTAACTCTTTACGACGAACTCTTTTATCACCTCCATAACCGAGAAATATTTCCTTAGTCCTCTAAGGATAATTTTGACCGCTGTCCAGTGATCTACTCCTAGATCACTATTGTACTCCCTTGCCAAAATAATGCTAAGGTATACAATAGGTCTGGTACACAGCATAGCATACTTTATAGAACCTATGACTGAGGCATAGGGAATGACTTTTCATTCTCTTTCTATTTTCTGCCATGGCCGGGTTTTGAGTCTTTACTCAATTTCACACCTTACAACTCAGGCAAGAACTCCTTCTTTGACTGATCCATTTTGAACTCCTCCAAAATCTTATCAAGGTATGTACTCATCGAAAGTCTTATCAAGCGTCTAGATCTATCTTTATAGATCTTGATGCCCAATATGTAAGTAGCCTTACAGGTAATTCTTTCTTTGAAAAACTCCTTTCAAATTATCCTTTATGCTTTCCAGAAAATTCTACATCATTTCCGATCAACAATATGTCATTCACATATACTTATCAGAAAGGTTGTAGTGCTCCCACTCACTTTCTTATAAATACAGGCTTCACCGCAAGTCTGTATAAAACTATATGCTTTGGTCAACTCATCAAAGCATATATTCCAACTCCGAGATGCTTGCACCAGTCCATAGATAGATCGCTGGAGCTTGCACACTTTGTTAACACCTTTAGGATTGACAAAACCTTCTAGTTGCATCATATACAACTCTTTTTAATAAATCCATTAAGGAATGTAGTTTTCATATCCATTTTCCATATTTCATAAAATGCGACAACTGCTAACATGATTTGGACAGACTTTTAAGCATCGATACGAGTGAGAAAATCTCACCGTAGTCAACACCTTGAACTTGTCGAAAACCTTTTGCGACAATTCGAGCTTTGTAGATAGTGACACTACTATCAGCGTCCGTCTTCCTCCTTAAGATCCATTTATTCTGAATGGATCACCGATCATCGGGAAAGTCAATCGAAGTCCATACTTTGTTCTCACACATGGATCCCATCTCAGATTTCATGGCCTTAAGCCATTTCGTGGAATCTGGGCTCATCGTCGCTTCCTCATAGTTCGTAGGTTCATCATGGTCTAGTAACATGATTTCTAGAACAGGATTACCGTACCACTAAGGTGCGGAACATACTCTGGTTAACCTATGAGGTTCGGTAGTAACTTGATCTGAAGTTTCATGATCATCATCATTAACTTCCTCACTAATTGGTGTAGGCATCACTGGAACTGATTTCAGTGATGAGCTACTTTCCAATTCGAGAGAAGGTACAATTACCTAATCAAGTTCTACTTTCCTCCCACTCACTTCTTTCAAGACAAACTCCTTCTCTAGAAAGGATTCACTTTTAGCAACAAAGATCTTGCCTTCGGATCTGTGATAGAAGGTGTACCCAATAGTTTCTTTTGGGTATCCTATTAAGACACACTTCTTCGATTTGGGTTCGAGCTTATTAGGTTGAAACTTTTTCACATAAGCATTGCAACCCCAAACTTTAAGAAACGATAGCTTAGGTTTCTTGCTAAACCACAGTTCATACGGTGTCATCTCAACGGATTTTTAGACGGTGCCCTATTTAACATGAATGTAGTTGTCTCTAATGCATAACCCCAAAATGACAGTGGTAAATCGATAAGAGACATCATAGATCGCACCATATCTAATAAAGTACGGTTACGACGTTCAGACACACCATTACTCCGTGGTGTTCCAGGTGGCATAAGTTGTGAAACTTATTCCACATTGTTTTTAAATGAAGGCCAAACTCATAACTCAAATATTTGCCTCTGCGATCAGATCGTAGAAACTTTATTGTCTTGTTACGATGATTCTTAACTTCACTCTGAATTTCTTTGAACTTTTCAAATGTTTCAGACTTGTGTTTCATTAAGTAGATATACCCATATATGTTTAAATCATCTGTGAAGGTCAGAAAATAACGATACCCGCCACGAGCCTCAACACTCATCAGATCGCATACATCAGTATGTATTATTTCCAATAAGTTAGTGGTTCACTGCATTGTTCTGGAGAACGGAGTCTTAGTCATCTTGCCCATGAGGCATGGTTCACAAGCATCAAATGATTCATAATCAAGTGATTCCAAAAGTCCATCCGGATGGAGTTTCTTCATGCGCTTTACACCAATATGACATAAATGGCAGTGCCACTAGTATGTTGCACTATCATTATCAACTTTGCATCTTTTGGCATCAATATTATGAATATGTGTATTACTACGATTGAGATTCAATAAACCATTCACCTTGGGTGTATGACCATAGAAGTTTTATTCATGTAAACAGAATAATAATTATTCTTTGACTTAAATGAATAACTGTATTGCAATAAACATGATCCAATCATATTATGCTCAACGCAAACACCAAATAACATTTATTTTAGGTTCAACACTAATCCCGAAGGTAAAGGGAGGGTGCGATGGTGATCTTATCAACCTTGGAATTATTTCCAACACACATCATCACCTCGCCCTCAACTAGTCTCTGTTCATTTTGTAAATCCTGTTTGAAGTTACTAATCATAGCAACTGAACCAGTATCAAATACCCAGGGGCTACTATGAACACTAGTAAAGTACACATCAATAACATGTATATCATATATACTTTTTTTCACTTTTCCATCCTTCTTATTCACCAAGTATTTAGGACAATTCCGCTTCCAGTGACCATTTCCTTTGTAGTAGAAGCAGTCAGTTTTAGGCTTGGGTCTAGCTTTGGGCTTCTTCATGGGAGTGGCAACTTGCTTGTCATTCTTCTTGAAGTTCCCTTTCTTTCCCTTGCCCTTTTACTTTAAACTAGTGGTCTTGTCAACCATTAACACTTGCTACTTTTCTTGATTTCTACCTTCGCTGATTTCAGCATCGTGAAGAGCTCGGGAATCATTTTACGTCATCCCTTGCATATTATAGTTCGTCACTAAGTTCCAGTAACTTGGTGATAGTGACTAGAGAACTCTGTCAATCACTATCTTATGTGGAAGATTAACTCCCACTTGATTCAAGAATTGTAGTACCCAGACAATCTGAGCACATGCTCACTGGTTGAGCTATTCTCCTCCATCTTGTAGGCAAAGTACTGTCAGAGGTCTCATACCTCTCGACACGGGCATGAGTCCGAAATACTAATTTCAACTCTTGGAACATCTAATATGCTCAGTGGCATTCAAAGCGTCTTTGAAGTCCTGGTTCTAAGCCTTAAAGCATGGCTCACTAAACTATCAAGTAGTCATCATACCGAGCTTGCTAATCGTTCATAACGTCTGCCTCTGCTCCTGCAATAGGTCTGTCACCTAGCGGTGCATCAAGGACATAATTCTTCTGTGCAGCAATGAGGATAATCCTCAGATCACGGATCTAGTCCACATCATTGCTACTAACATCTTTCAACATAGTTTTCTCTAGGAACATATCATAAATAAAACGGGGAAGCTATACGCGAGCAATTGATCTACAACATAGATATGCAAATACTATCAGGACTAACTTCATGATAAATTAAAGTTCAATTAATCATATTACTTAAGAACTCCCACTTAGATAGACATCCCTCTAGTCATCTAAATGATCACGTGATCCAAATCAACTAAACCATGTCTGATCATCACGTGAGATGGAGAAGTTTTCAATGGTGAACATCACTATGTTGATCATATCTACTATATGATTCACGCTCGACCTTTCGGTCTCAGTTCCGAGGCCATATCTGCATATTCTAGGCTCGTCAAGTTTAACCTGAGTATTCTGCTTGTGCAAAACTGGCTTGCACCCATTGTATGTGAACGTAGAGATTATCACACCTGATCATCACATGGTGTCTCAACACGAAGAACTGTCGCAACGGTGCATACTCTGGGAGAACACTTATACCTTGAAATTTTAGTGAGAGATCATCTTATAATGCTACCGTCGTACTAAGCAAAATAAGATGCATAAAGGATAAACATCACATGCAATCAATATAAGTGATATGATATGGCCATTATCGTCTTGTGCCTTTGATCTCCATCTCCAAAGCACCATCATGATCACCATCGTCACCGGCTTGACACCTTGATCTCCATCGTAGGATCGTTGTCGTCTTGCCAACTATTGCTTCTACGACTATCGCTACCACTTAGTGATAAAGTAAAGCAATTACATGGCGATTGCATTTCATACAATAAAGCTACAACCATATGGATCCTGCCAGTTGCCTATAACTGTGTTACAAAACATGATCATCTCATACAACAATTTATCTAATCACGTCTTGACCATATCACATCACAACATGCCCTACAAAAACAAGTTAGACGTCCTCTACTTTGTTGTTGCAAGTTTTATGTGGCTGCTACGGGAATCTAGCAAGAACCGTTCTTACCTACGCATTAAAACCACAACGTGGTATAGTGATTGCTTTTTGATCTTCAAAAAGAACCCTGCTCATTGAATCCGATTCAACTAAAGTTGGAGAAACTGACACCCGCCAGCCACCTGCGTGCAAAGCATGTCGGTAGAACTAGTCTCATGAACGCGGTCATGTAATGTCGGTCCGGGTCGTTTCATCCAACAATACCGCTGAATTAAGAAACAACTAGTGACGAAAAGCAATATGTATATACCCTCGCCCACAACTCCTTTGTTTTCTACTCGTGCATATAACATCTACGCATAGACCTGGCTCTGATACCACTATTGGGGAACGCAGTATTTCAAAAAAATTCCTACAATCACGCAACATCTATCTAGGAGATGCATAGCAACAAGAGGGGAGAGTGTGTCTACGTACCCTCGTAGACCAAAAGCGGGAGCGTTGAGTAACACGGTTGATGTATTCGAACGTCTTCGTGATCCAACCGATCAAGTATCGGACGCACGACACCTCCGCAATCAACACACACTCAGCTCGGTGACGTCCCTCGAACTCTAGATCCCACTGAGGGCGAGGGAGAGCACTACGACAATATGACCGAGATGGAAATCTGTGGAGGGGGCACCGCACACGGCTAAGAAATCAACTTGTGTATCTATGGGGTGCCCCCTTCCCCGTATATAAAGGAGTGGAGGAGGGGGCTGGCCGGCCTCATAGGGCGCGCCCCAAGGGGGGGGGGAATCCTACTCCTACAAGGAGTAGGTTCCCCCCTTTCCTAGTCCAACTAGGAGGGGGAAGGAAGGGGAAGAGGAGAAGAAGGAAAGGGGGGCCGGCCCCCTCCCCAATACAGATTGGGCTTAGGGGGCACGTCCCTCCTCTTGGCCGCCTCCTCTCTCTTCCACTAAAGCCCATGAAGGCCCATTAACCCCCGGGGGGGTTCCGGTAACCCCCCGGTACTCCGGAAAATGCCCGAACCTATCCGAAACCTTCCCGGTATCCAAACATAACCTTCCAATATATCAATCTTCATGTCTCGACCACTTTGAGACTACTCGTCATGTCTGTGATCACATCCGGGATTCCTAACAACCTTCGGTACATAAAATCACATAACTCACAGTACATATCGTCATCGAACGTTAAGCGTGCGGACCCTATGGGTTCGAGAACTATGCAGACATGACCGAGACTCGTCTCCGGTCAGTAACCAACAGCGGAACCTGGATGCTCATATTGGTTCCTACATATTCTACGAAGATCTTTATCGGTCAAACCGCATAACAACATATGTTGTTCCCTTTGTCATCGGTATGTTACTTGCCCAAGATTCGATTGTCGATATCATCATACCTAGTTCAATCTCGTCACCGACAAGTCTCTTTACTCGTTCCGTAATGCATCATTCCGTAACTAACTCATTAGTCGCATTACTTGCAAGGCTTATAGTGATGTGCATTACCGAGAGGGCCCAAAGATGCCTCTCTGACAATCAGAGTGACAAATCCTAATCTCGATCTATGCCAACTCAACAAACACCATCGGATACACCTGTAGAGCATCTTAGTGATGTTGTGAAATTTGATAGCACACTAAGTGTTCCTCCCGTATTCGGGAGTTGCATAATCTCATAGTCATAGGAACATGTATAAGTCATGAAGAAAGCAATAGCAATAAACTAAACGATCATAGTGCTAAGCTAGCGGATGGGTCTAGTCCATCACATCATTCTGTAATGATGTGATCTCATTCATCAAATGAAAACACATGTCCATGGCTAGGAAACTTTAACCATCTTTGATTAACGAGCTAGTCAAGTAGAGGCATACTAGGGACACTCTGTTTGTCCATGTATTCACACATGTACTAAGTTTTTGGTTAATACAATTCTAGCATGAATAATAAACATTTATCATGATATAAGGAAATATAAATAACAACTTTATTATTGCCTCTAGGGCATATTTCCTTCAATATTGTTGATTGGAAATGATACTAAATTTCTGAATAGTATAAAAGGATACTTGAATAAGAATTTTTCAATGAAAGACCTCGGTGAAGCTGCTTATATATTGGGCATCAAGATCTATAGAGATAGTTCAAGACGCTTAATTGGACTTTCACAAAGCACATACCTTGATAAAGTTTTGAAGAAGTTCAAAATGGACCAAGCAAAGAAAGGGTTCTTGCATGTGTTACAATGTGTGAAGTCGAGTCAGACTCAATGCCCGACCACTGCAGAAGATAAAGAGAAAATGAAAGTCACTCCCTATGCTTCAGCCATAGGTTCTATCATGTATGCAATGCTGTGTACCAAACCTAATGTGTGCCTTGCTATTAGTTTAGCAGGGAGGTACCAAAGTAATCCAGGAGTGGATCACTAGACAGCGGTCAAGAACATCCTGAAATACCTGAAAGGGGCTAAGGATATGTTTCTTGTTTATGGAGGTGACAAAGAGCTTGTCGTAAATGATTACGTTGATGCAAATTTTTGACACTGATCTGGATGACTCTAAGTCACAGACCGGATATGTGTTTTTATTAAATGGAGGAGCTGTAAGTTGGTGCATTTCCAAGCAGAGCATCATGGCAGGATCTACGTGCAAAGAGGAGTACATAGCTGCTTCGGAAGCAACAAATGAAGGAGTCTGGATGAAGGAGTTCATATCCGATCTAGGTGTCATACCTAGTGCATCGGGTCCAATGAAAAATCTTTTTTGACAATACTGGTGCAATTGCCTTGGCAAAGGAATCCAGATTTCACAAGACAACCAAGCACATCCAAAGACGCTTCAATTCCATCCGTGATCAAGTCAAGGAGGGAGACATAGAGATTTGCAAGATACATACAGAGATGAATGTTGCAGACCCGTTGACTAAGCCTCTCTCACGAGCAAAACATGATCAGCACCAAGACTCCATGGGTGTTAGAATCATTACAATGTAATCTAGATTATTGACTCTAGTGCAAGTGGGAGACTAAAGGAAATATGCCCTAGAGGCAATAATAAAGTTGTTATTTATATTTCCTTATATCATGATAAATGTTCATTATTCATTCTAGAATTGTATTAACCGGAAACTTAGTACATGTGTGAATACATAGACAAACCGAGTGTCACTAGTATGCCTCTACTTGACTAGCTCGTTAATCAAAGATGGTTAAGTTTCCTAACCATAGACATGAGTTGTCATTTGATAAACAAGATCACATCATTAGAGAATGATGTGATTGACATGACCCATCCGTTAGCTTAGCACTATGATCGTTTAGTTTATTGCTATTGCTTTCTTCATAACTTATACATGTTCCTATGACTATGAGATTATGTAACTCCCGAATACCGGAGGAACACTTTGTGTGCTATCAAATGTCACAGCGTAACTGGTTAATTATAAAGATGCTCTACAGGTGTCTCTGATGGTGTTTGTTGAGTTGGCATAGATCGAGATTAGGATTTGTCACTCCGATTGTCGGAGAGGTATCTCTGGGCCCTCTCGGTAATACACGTCACTATAAGCCTTGCAAGCAATGTGACTACAGAGTTAGTTGCGGGATGTTGCATTACGGAACGAGTAAAGAGACTTGTCGGTAACGAGATTGAACTAGGTATGATTACACCGGCAATCGAATCTCGGGCAAGTAACATATCGATGACAAAGGGAACAACGTATGTTGTTATGCGGTTTGACTGATAAAGATCTTCATAGAATATGTAGGACCAATATGAGCATCCAGGTTCCGCTATTGGTTATTGACTGGAGATGAGTCTCGGTCATGTCTACATAGTTCTCGAACCCGTAGGGTCCGCACGCTTAACATCGATGACGATATGTATTGTGAGTTATGTGATTTGATGTACTAAAGGTTGTTCCGAGTCCCGAATATGATCACGGACATGGCGAGGAGTCTCAAAATGGCCGAGACATAAAGATTGATATATTGGAAGGTTATGTTTGGACACCAGAAAGGTTTCGGATAGGTTTGAGCATTTTCCGGAGTATCGGGGGTTACCGGAACCCCCCGGGGGGTTAATGGGCCTTCATGGGCTTTGGTGCAAGAGAGGAGGAGGCGGCCAAGAGGAGGGGCGCGCCCCCCTAAGCCCAATCCAAATTGGGAGAGGGGCCGGCCCCCCTTTCCTTCTCTCCTTCTTCCCTTTCCTTCCCCTCCTAGTTGAACTAGGACAGGGGGGAACCTACTCCTAGTAGGAGTAGGATTCGTCCCTTGGGGCGCACCCCATGAGACCGGACGGCCCCCTCATCCACTCCTTTATATACGGGGGAGGGGGGCACCCCATAGACACACAAGTTGATCTCTTAACCGTGTGTGGTGCCCCCCTCCACAGATTTCCACCTCGGTCATATTGTCGTAGTGCTTAGGCGAAGCCCTGTGTCGGTAACTTCATCATCACCGTCACCACACCGTCATGCTGACAAAACTCTCCCTCGGCCTCAGCTTGATCTAGAGTTCAAGGGATGTCGCCGAGCTGAACGTGTGCAGATCGCGGAGGTGCCGTGCATTCGGTACTTGATCGGTTGAATCGCGAAGACGTTCGACTACATCAACCGTGTTACTTAATGCTTCCGCTTTCGGTCTACGAGGGTACGTGGACTCACTCTTCCCGCTCGTTGCTATGCTTCTCCTAGATAGATCTTGCGTGATCATAGGCAAAATTTTGAATTACTATGTTCCCCAACAAATCCAACATACAGGAGAAGTTATGGAAATTGGATATCTTCTAAAATGTCTTCTTGTGGTTCTTGTTTTCTTTGGTCTTACTATTATAGTCAAGATTTGATGATGTGGTTCATGTATCAAAAATAAAGGATGGAAATAAAAGATATGTGTTTGCAAAAATAAAATGTATGTAGATAAGATGCGGCTGAAATGCGGGCTCATTGCCTCCCCCAAAATGACGAAAAGCGGATGAAACGAACGTCCATTTGGGGTCGTGCGTTGGAGTTGGCCTCACTGCCTCGTACTTCTTACGGTCATTGATCTCCTTGTTCATCCCCGCAAGTCACTTCTTTGCATGCTAATCCAATAGGCTTTCGTCTGCCAACATTAGCTTTGCATCCTCCGCCTCCTATGCGATTTGCATCCTATCATTCTCAAGCTCAATCTCTCCAAATGTCTTGGCCTTCTCGAGCTCTCATTTGATCGCCACCTCTTTCTTCTCCAACTCGATCTTCTCCCTCTCAATTTCTATCTTATTCTCCGCCCTCTTCCGGTCCCAATCCATCCTCTTTTTTGGGCATCCAACATGAGCTTGTACCTCTCCTCTTTCTTGTCTCCCTAACCGAAAAAATGCTTGTCCATGGGTGGACATTTTTGTAGACACAACGTCACCGAAGGTGCTTGCCTTCTCCCACTTGTTTTCCATCACTTGCCAGTTATCTTTGGGCACGGTGGCTCTTCCATTCTCCACTACATCATCTTTCTCTTCTACGTCCAATCCAATTGATTGTTGGGAGCTTGGGCCATCATTCCTCTTCTTGTCGGCCTTGAGACCAGCCACAAGTTGTGTCCACTTTGTTTTGCCATTCAGTATCACCCAACAATGGCTAAAACCAAATGACTTCTTCTCCATTTCTTGATACATAGTGCCGCCACCACTATCTAGCGAACAAAATATGTATGAGCATGATAATGCAACAAAAACAAGCATATGCAAATGATGACAAGATAAAGTAATTTGGCTTATGTGGGTTGCCACTCCCATCCCACTTTGAGGGCGGCTAAGCACTTTTGAACAGTAGTCGATGTACTTGTTCACTTCCCTTTGAATGATCCCCCATCGATGTTGGAGAGATGCAACATTGTGGTTCAAATGAAGGGTAAGTTGGATCTCCCAACTTGTAGTTGATACGGCTCCAACGTATCTATACTTTTTCATTGTTTCATGCTATTATATTATCAATCTTGTATATTTTATATGCTTTAGTATGCAATTTTATATTATTTTTGGGACTAACATATTAACCCGGTGCCTAGTGCCAGTTGTTGTTTCCAGCTTGTTTTTGGTTTTCCAGAAAATCAGTACCAAACGGAGTCCAAACGCTACAAAACTTTTTGATGATTTTTTCTAGACCAAAGAGACCCTAGAAGGTTCATGAGGAGACTAGATAACAAATGAGGAAACGACAAGGCAACAGGGCGCGCCCTGGGGGGTAGGCGTGCCCTGATGCCTTGTGGGCTGCACGTGGCTCTGTCCGACCTAATTTCACCCCTATAAATTCTCAAATATTGGGGAAACCCCATAGAGCCACCCAAAATTTTCCACTGCCATAAGCTTCTATTCTTCCATGATCCCATCTGTATGCCTTTTCCGGTACTCTGCCGGAGGGGGAATCGATCACGGAGGGCTTCTACATCAACCTTGCTACCCTACCAATAATGTGTGAGTAGTTCACCACAGATCTACGGGTCCATAGCTAGTAGCTAGATGGCTTCTTCTCTCTCTTAGATCTTCAATACAATGTTCTCCTAGATCTTCTTGGAGTTCTATCCGATGTAATCTTCTTTTGCGGTGTATTTGTTGAGATCTGATGAATTATGAGTTTATGATCAGATTATTCAATGAAAGTAACTGAGTCTTTTCTGAACTTTATTATGCATGATTATGATAGCTTTGTATTTATCTCCGATCTATCCATTTGGTTTGGCCATCTAGATTCAACAAAGCGGATGAAATTCATGCAAACACAACCGGTTTTCATACAAACATGACATATTTCATACAAACTAGATGAAAACGGTTACATTTTGGGCATATTTTAACTAAAAAGGTAAAACTATGTGCACGTATAGTCGCGCGGAGCTCCACTCCCATGACACGGATACACTACACTAGTCTATGGCCGGCCGCGGTAGATCTCTTTGTCTTCTCCATGTCCGGCAGCCCGCTAACCGGACTGCCCGGAGTCCCGGAGGCATATTATTCCTTTGTATCTTTCCTATGCCCGACTACGCCGCTCATCGGAGTGGCGAAGAGGGTGCCTCAGCCAGAGGGGAAGGTGCGTCCGTGGAGCCCAGACAAGTCACCGACTGTGCAAGCCGGAGACGTGCCGGTGGTGGCCTCCATGGGATACAAGCGGCGGCAACCTCCCGTGTTCTACTTCTCCTCGATGATGATGGAGGGTGCGGACGTGCTGACGCCACCTCATTGACATCCGTGCAACCGGCTTATTTCTCTGCCTACATGGCGCGACTACACTCGCATCGATGGCGGATGGCGCGGTCGCAAGCACTAGAGGCGCGATACGACGCAACATCGTCGACTGCAACGACGATGCCCGTGTCTTCGTGATCCCCGTTGTGCCGGCCTGGAGTAACTCGCCACTCCTCCTAGATCAGCCTCCTTGATGTTGAGTAGTAGGACAATCGGCGGGGCTTTTTTGTGAGGGAAGATACAAGCGTTTATTTCATTCCATATGGTGCATGAGGCCAACATGGCAAGCGAAGCCATGGCCTTCCTATTGGCAATGGCAGTGTGGCATAGTCCAATCCACCTCTCCTTGGTGGAATGAATGAGGTGCCAAACAGAAGTATCGATGCTCTCAAGTTGGAGCCAAACCTTAATCATGCCCAAAGTCTAGTGATGAATTTGCACTAGAAGAAGAGGTGGTCTACGGATTGCTACACGTGCATACAAATGGGGCATAGCCCATAGTTTGGCCAACCTATTTTGGCTAATCTTTCCACAGGCCAAACTCTATTTTGCATAGAGCTAACCAAGTGAAGAACTATACTTTTGGCGACATCCAAGCTTTCCAAACCGTGCTCTTCATAGGGGATCGGGTCAGGACAAGGAACTGGGTTTGTTGGCGGACACCATTGAGTAGTGATCACTAACAATTTGCTTCCAAGCAATATCATCCTCGATGTTGTCATAGAGTTGAAAATCATGAAGGATGGCCCATAGCTCAACAAATTTGCAGAAGTGCGCAATGGAGAAATTCGAGATCCTTTTGAACTTAGAGATCCAAGGATCATCTTTCAAGGCTTTCTTATCTTCTATTTTTTTCTCGTAAATGCCTCAAAAAAATTAGCAGAGCGGTGTCTTTGGGCTTCCGGTCTTGCACCCACGGAGCGTCCCAAAAAGGCATGTGTGCACCATTGCGAGCAGTGATGGTCGTGGAGGCGTAAAAGAAGTCGTGGTCCGCATCGTCACAAGGGTTTCCCAACCCGACTCATGTTTTGGCCAGTTCCTTCCACTCAAACCAAATCCATCTTAGCGCAACTCCAATAGCTTCCTTAAAAAACTTTCCGTAAAACTCGTTTTACGGAATGATCGTAAGTTTAGGGGAAGTTGCCCCAGAGCTAATTTTGTAAGTTCTCATAAACTTCTTCCCCTAAATCCATTATAACACATTTCAAATAAACAAACAATAGATAATGGCCTAGGACCCACCAGTCAGTGACATGCGTGATGGCTTCCGGCGAAGGGCAGTGCGAGGTGGTGCGATGGCTGCCGGCGCGAGTCGGCGTAGCGATGGGCGGGGAAGGGCCACCGACGAGGGACAATGCAAGCAACGACATAGGCGTGGTGCTAGGCAGAGGCATGTCAGTGGGCGGGCGTGGCGGCACGGCGACGTTTTGATGTCAATGATGATGGTGTTCCGGCACGGGTGATGGAGTCAAATCCAACAGATCTTGATAGGGAGTCTCGAACCGGTCGTCTGTGACTACTTAGAGGGACCTGTATGGGCCACCAATGATGGAGTCAAACCCAGCAGATCTCAGGTAAGGGGTCCCAAACTGGTAGTCTTGGTGTGATGGTAATAGGGACACGGGATTTTACCCAGTTTCAGGCTCTCCCGAAGAGATAATCCCCTATGCCCTACTTTGATTGTATTTATTTGAGGGAATACAGATTATATGTTGATTTGCCCCGAGATCGTTGTGTGTCGTCAACAAGCCCTTCCCCTTGGCTTATATAGACACTAGGGTGCCTAGGGTTTACACATAGGTCGGTTACATCTAGGGTAATCATGGGTTAGACGACCTCTAAGTCTTGGAGTATGTGCCAAGTCTTCAAAAACATCCCATCATGGTGTTGTGCGCTTTGACAAACATGGCCCACCAATAAATCATCATGGGGATACTCGGCCCGACCCTCCTGGACGGGAGGCGATGTGGTGAGCACCCCTGGTCCAAGACACCATCATCGGGCAGCGACGGTGCGATGGCGTTCCGATGGCGTTCGTGTGTGGTTTTGGCAGGACCGCATTGTTCTGGCGGGGCACGTGGTAAAGTTTTAGGAGGTTTCTAGCCCACCAAAATTTTACGGGAAGATCATCTTCCCGTAAATCTGAGGGAAGAAAGGGCCTAGTTTAAAGGATCCTATAAAGATATGGATGGTTTACGGGAACTATTGGAGATGTTTTTTTGCCCCAACTTCCCATAAACAACAGTTTCTTCCGGAAAGAGGGAATGTCGGAGTGCTCTTAGCCTAAGTGCCCTTGCAAATTTGTTTGTTTTCAGCACACCAAGGCCCCCATATTCAAGCGGACGACAAACGGTGTCTGGGTTGACTTTGCATTTTGCACCGGTTGTATTGTTCGCTCCAGCCAAAGAAAGGCACGCTTGATCTTTTTGACACTATGAATGGAGCTCTGGGGGACAATTAGGGGGGGGGGCGGGGTGGGGTGGGGTCGATGAAGTAGGTTGCTTGGGAAGATAGCACCGACTTCAGGAAAATCATCCCCCCAATAGTGGTGATGCTCTGGCTGCCCCAAGTAACGGATTTGGATGATGCCTTGTCCTCGAGGAATTGGGAGTCAACCTTCTTAAGTTGACACACCTAAAGCGGGAGGCCCAATTATTTTATAGGAAAGGATCCCTAGGCAGCTGGGAGGCTATGGTGGACATGCAATAAGTTGATGTTCTCGTATCACATGCCTCCTCTCAAGTGGCAGTAGACCACGAATAGAGCAGCGATGGAGTACCTCAAATTAACTCCTCTGAAGAAGACACACACGTGATGACCCACATGTATAGGGGATCAATCACAGTCCTTTCGATAAGTAAGAGCATCGAACCCAACAAGGAGCAGAAGAAAATGACAAGCGGTTTTCAGCAAGGTATTTTCTGCAAGCACTGAAATTATCGGTAATGAGTAGTTTGATAGCAAGATAATTTGTAGCAAGTGACAAGTAGCAATAGTAACTAAGGTGCAGCAAGGTAGCCCAATCCTTTTTGTTGCAAAGGACAGGCTGGAATGATATCTTATAATAAGCTAAGCGTTTTTGAGGACACACGGGAATTTCATCTAGTCACTTCCATCATGTTTGTTTGATTCATGTTCGCTACTTTGATAATTTGATATGTGGGTAGACCGGTGCTTGGGTTCTATTCTTAATTGAACAAGCCACCCACTTATGATTAACCCCTCTCGCAAACATCCACAACTACAAAAGAAGAATTAAGATAAATATAACCACAGGATTAAACATATGGATCCAAATCAGCCCCTTATGGAATAGCGCATAAACTAGGGTTTAAACTTCTGTCACTCTAGCAACGTATCATCTAATTACTACTCCATAATTCATTCGCTTAGGCCCAAAGATGGTGAAGTGTCATGTAGTCGACGTACACATAACACCACTAAGGGAATCAACAACATACATATCATCAAAATATCGAACGAATACCCAATTCACATGATTACTTATGACAAGACTTCTCCCATGTTCTCAAGAACAAAAGTGACTACTCGCACACTATATTCATGTCCAAGATCAGAGGGGTATTGAATAGCATAATGGATCTGAACATATAATCTTCCACCAAATAAACCAACTACATCAACTACAGGATGTAATCAACACTAGTAGCAACCTACATGTAGATTTTGATACAAAGATTGAATACAAGAGATGATCTAGGGTTTGAGATGAGATGGTGCTGGTGAAGATGTTGATGAATATTGGTCCTCCCATGATGAGAAGGTTGTTGATGATGATGGCTTCGATTTCCCCCTTCCAAAGGAAATTATCTCTGACACAATCGCTCCGTGGGAGAGCAAAAGTGCTCCTGCCCAAGTTCCGTCTCAAGACGGCGGCGCTCCGTCCCGATAGTCCTCTCTTTATTTTTTTCTAGGGAAAATGGGCTTATATTTCAGAAGATGGGCACCGGAGGCTGGCCAGGGGCCTCACAAGTCACCAGGGCGCGCCTAGGGGTGTGTGTGTGGCTTGGTGCCTCATGGGCACCTGGGTGCCCCCTCTGGTACTTCTTTACTTCAATATTTTTTATTTATTTCAAAATAAAACTCCGTGAAATTTCAACTCATTTGGAGATGTGTAGAATAGGTATCTCTGACATAGCTTTTTCAGGTCCAGAGTTCCAGCTGCCAACAATCTCCCTCTTCATGTAAATCTTGCATATTAAGAGAGAAAAGGCATTGGAATTGCTCCACGAAGTGTTATATTGATTAGAAACACTATAAATAACAGTGGGAAAACATGATGCAAAATGAACGTATCAACACGACGTCACCACTTAGCCCCAAAATCACCTCCCATCTCTACGCAGGCCCTCAAATCAAAAAGGAGCAGGCACGCGGTACACTCCGTTTGATCAACGTGAGTCCCTCGATTGCGTGCATGACAGATAGGTCCCATGACGCGACCTGACATAGACAATCAAGACCCACTATGGATAAAAGGACGGAGCTCTCTCTGACTTCTGTTCCCAGGGGGGCTTAGCGAATTGGATCTTAGCTGGCGAACGTTCATTGGAAGGATGATATTTACTAACGATTCAATGGCAATTTTAGTTGTACGGGGTGGAAATTTCTTCTGACTAGCATGGCAATTTATTCCTAAAGAAGACATTTTTCCTTTTGGAAAAAAACTACCATCATTTGATCTCGATCCAACGGCTACGAGTGCGTTCGCTGGGAGTTCCTTCCCAGCGAACGTTCATCGGTTAGCATTACCCACATAATTTTGGGATAGAACACACGAATTGGAAAAAAAAGCCTCTTCGCCATGCTATTAACTCGCCAAAAAAAAGGTCGCCAGGTTGAATCATTGAATGCGGCACCCCGCGAATCAACCTGTGGTTGAGTTGGTTAGGTGGACAATGGTATCACCAACCCACCAGGGTTCAAATCCTGGTGCTCGCATTATTCCTGGATTTATTTCAGGATTTCCGGCGGTGCGCTTTCAGTGAGAGGAGACATTCCCGTCGACGACGAAGCGCCTACGGTGACTTCGTAAATCTCAAGATGATATGTCAGCTCAGTCTTTCGAATGTGCTCATAGGGATAGGATGTGCGTGTGTGTTCATAGGAATGAGTGTATGCGTGTGTATATGAGCGCTACTAAAAAGGGAATGCGGCACCCCTGTATTCAGGGTTCGACATTGCAGCTGAATTGGCCACGTGCCAAATCCACCCACGTCGGCACAAATAGAGCGCCGGGCCGGCATCCTCTTTCCGCTCCGCGCCCATATGCCTCTGCCCCGACCCTTGTCGCTTTTCCCTTCGCCTCACTCCTACTAAAACTCAAGGCGCGCACGCCCCACGCCGAACGCACGGCCACCGCCACTGCCCCAGGCACCTTTTCTCCTCTCCCACCCCACGCCCGAACGACCCCCATGGAGTCCCTGCTTGCGGCGCTCCCGGCGGGCGGAGGAGGTGCGGTCGCTGCCGCTGCCGCGGCCGTCGGCGGGCTGGCCGCGGCCGCCGCGCTCGCCGCCAAGGCCGGCGTCGTCGGGACGGGCCGCACCAACGCGCCCCCAGGTGACGATCCTCCCACCCAATCTCGTCAGAATGCACGCCTCTCGACCTGCGGCCTATCCTGTGCTGTTCTCTTGCTATCGCGCTGCCTTTTTTGTTTATATTTGGAAGTGCTGGCCAACTATTTCCTCTGTTTCGAAGTCCAACATCAGTCCGGACCTCTCGAACCGAATCACTCACTTTTTTCAATTCCTATTTAAAAATTGACAATTATCTCCTGATTGACAAGATTCTAAGATTCCTTCAATCAAAAACGACAAAGGAGAGAGTATCATAGCGTTTTTCTTCTTCCATGTTGTACGTATGCTCGTATACATGTAGCAGAGCATGCCATACTTGGGCTTTTATGCCACAATTTTCTTTAGGTTCCTATATAGGATATTCTTGAGTTATTTTCTATGTGTTCAGGTATAGTACTGTAGATATTTATCAGGTGAAAAATGACCGTCACCGTCGACGTGGAAATCATGCACACGTAGAAGTTTATAAACTTTTATAAAAGAATATACAACATGTTGTAAGTCCATAAAACTTCAAGGTCAAGCTCAATCGGATTTACAAGATCTAAGATATCTTTTTACTATTGCCAAATTATTGGTTTTGAAGTCTTAGAGGCTTCTGGATAAGCATGATCACCTTGTCCGAATAAGTGATCCGCGAATTTAGACATTTTAAATCTTAAGCAATTAGTGCTTATACATGCTTCTTTCTTATTTTGGGCAAAACCTTTAAATACTTGCTATATCTTTTATCTTTTATTACCTTCCATTCGTAAATGCATGAAAGCATGCAGTCAAACTTCTGCAATTTTGACCATTAAATAAACGGGATTGCTAAATCTCAGTCGACTAAGACTTAACCAAGTCTCAGTCCATGTTATATTCGTGAGATCTTACATGAAGATCCGTGCAAAATTTCTTTTAAATTTTTCTTTCTTCTTTTTATATGTTCTATCACTTGACTGAGACTTGGTTAAGTCTTAGTCGAGTCAGATCTAGCCACACTTAATAAAATATTAAAACTGGTTGTAAGGCTGGAACAGTATTTTTAGATTTGTGATGAAAGATAATTCTATAATATATTTTTTTAAGTCTATACTAATATATACTTATAAAAAATAACGGTTAAAGGTGTATGCTGGAAATCCTGTCAATGTCCAAAACGACATCCATTTATGAACGAAGGAACTGTTTTTTGTTTAATTTTTTTTACAGATTTATCCACAAGTCATTTGGAAAATAACACATAGCTAGCTTTTCATGACTAACTCCCTAGACATAAGAACATGTCAACATAAAGAATCTTTTACTTCCCACCATTCCAAGAAGATCCTTTTTTTTTCAATCCAATTTCCAAGTCCCTTTTGGTCCCCATGCATGGGCAGTGAGCAGTCCGGTTGGCACTTTCACAAGGAAAAGTGCTCCATAAGCTCAAAGACGGAAAGCTACACGATTGATTGAAAAGAAGCGATGAGATGTTACTGTCATAAATGATAGGTTCACTTATCCTCTACTTTTTGCAGAACAGATAAAGAACATATAGCTATATTCCTGAGCAGTCCACAGCTGTGAGCTTTTACTATTTTTATTAAAACAAGAGAAAGCAAATCTGCTGATAGAAACAACTCAATATGTTTTCTCATTTTCATGTGCTTTTATGCAAGCACTCCACCGCCCCGTTTGGAATAAAAGGAATTCCCCGACTCCTACGGAACACATACTGTTCTGAACTTTTCCAAATTCATGTGATACATATGTCCTTGCCAAAATAAATGTGATATATGCATATATATGTTCAGCAAACAATTTATTTTATTTGGGGGGGGGGGGGGGGAGCGATGAAATGGAATGGAATGCTTCTCTTGGCTGTCACAGTTTCGGTAGGTTCCTATTTACTTTTGGCCTGGAGAGTGAAGTTCCTGGATAGCAACAGGTGAAAACAACGAGTCCAGAGGTTCCTTTGTCAGTCGCAGTAGATTCCCAAATCATGCTTATCAAACACATCTGATAATAGCTACTCCCTCCGATCCAAAATAAGTGTCATGGAACTAAAACCACGACACTTATTTTGGATCCGACAGAGTATTAGACAAGGCATGTTCCCTGCTTTATGACAGCACAATTGCTTTATACGTGTTATGCATAGGACGCACAAATCAATTACTATTTGTTTTAGATCAAATGGCAACTATTGTAGATTGGAAACAGGAGCATTGTGAACAGAAGTAGTTTTACCACAATATATTGTGCTAAACAGCAATTTTACCAAATTCTGGAAGCAATAATTGCTATATCGAAAATATGACGGTTGGATTGTCCTAGATACATGCTGACCCCTACTAGTGATGTGGATTATTCTAGTGTTCAACAATCACCTTCTTTTGATACTGGCTTATTTAAGTCTCCATGACCTCCCAGTAAAGTTGTGCCTGCTAGAAAAATCTACGACACAATTTATATATGCTGTATCATTGTATGATTGTAACTTTGTAAGGCCGTTTCACAATAAAAAAAAAAGAAGGGCAGCCTGGTGCACGTAGCTCCTGCTTGTGCAGGGTCCGGGGAAGGGTCCGACCACTTTGCGTCTATAGTACGCATCCTTTCCCTACATTTCTGCAAGAGGCTGTTTCCATAACTCGAATCCGTGACCTCATGGTCACAAGGCAACAGCTTTACCGCTGCGCCAAGGCTCCTCTTCTAAGGCCGTCTGACAATACTTACTGAAAATACTTAAGAAAAAGAGAGAAAATAATTACCTACTTAATTTATTTGCATGAATATAATTTTTAATCATGTATGCGGACGAATTATCGAACTGGTTTGTTTGAAATATAAATTATGTCCTTCAAATTAATACGGCTAATTCTACTGCAAGGAAAAACTAAACTCTCCTGTGGTTAATTTAATTGTCATACAGCTGTTCCTGGTTTACCTCTTATTGGAAATCTGCACCAGTTAAAAGAGAAGAAACCCCATAAGACCTTCGCAAAATGGTCTGATATTTATGGGCCAATATACACCATAAAGACTGGGGCTTCATCAGTAGCTGTGCTCAACTCTTCTGAAGTAGCCAAGGAGGTAATACGGAAGCTGTCTTTTTTTTCATAATTCACTTGTTAATGTACTTTTAGGTTCTAATACAAAATATCATCTTTTGCACTTTTGGGTAATTGTGGCAACTTGGGCTTTTAGTCTTCTGACTGATTTTTGGCATTTACTCTGTATGCTTTTGTTGGCATTATCTCAGCGAATTTTCTTTTAAATGGAAAATATAATAATTCAAACCTAGATACAAGAGTTCTTTTGTCACCGCAGAAATTGAACTTCAAAGCTAATATAATCATTATATTTACCTCTCTTTTTCTCATGCTAGAGACAAACCCAGGATTCTAACGAGCTTTTAAAAAAAACAGAGGATTCAAACAAGTTATGAACTGACCTCTTTCCCCCAAGAACCACCCAGAAACAATTATGAAGCTACAAGGTAGCCCAGATTAATACACAAAATACGCATGTAGTTATTGATTTATGCTGTGATGCAAAATTGAGAAATGATAGAAGCATCACACAAATGTGTCGCACTTGACCAGAACATCTATTCTTTTCTCAATATGCAGGCTATGGTTGCGAAATACTCATCCATTTCTACTCGTAAGCTACCTAAAGCATTGTCAGTGCTGACTCGTGATAAAACGATGGTTGCTACAAGTGACTACGGTGACTTCCACAAAATGGTGAAGCGTTTAGTTATGTTGGGCATGTTGGGCTCTTCTGCTCAGGTACAAGTCTTAACACTTAGGAAATTATACAGTTTAGTGGCCACCACTTGCATATGTTTACACATTCAGTTAATTAACGTTTCATGGTGAAATGGTTGCAAAATGTGTAGAGACAATTTAGGGACACAAGAGACATGATGATGGACAACATGTTAAGCACTTTCCATACGTTGGTGACTGACGACCCACATTCTCCTCTGAACTTCAGAGAAGTTTTCAAGGACGAGCTGTTCCGCCTGTCCTTGATCCAGGTAAGTCTACAAGCTTCATAATAGTGTGCTCATGCATTGTGACGCTACTACCAGTTTCTTGATTTGAATCAGTCTTCAGATACTTCGTTTATTATATGCGATAATGAGAGTGCACGCTACAATTACAGAGTTTAGGCGAGGATGTGGGTTCAGTTTATGTGAAGGAGTTTGGGAGGGAGATATCGAAGGATGAAATCTACCAGATCACTGTGGTTGACATGATGATGTGTGCAATCGATGTTGATTGGAGGGATTTCTTCCCATACCTCAGCTGGATTCCCAACAAAAGCTTCGAAAACAGAGTACTTATCACAGAATCTAGGCGAACCGCGGTGATGCAAGCCTTGATCCATCAACAGAAGAAAAGAATTGCGCGCGGCGAGGTGGCAACAACGCACATAGCTTCTAACTGTTTATTTCTGATCCAGTTCTCCTATCTGTTCATTGATCATCTTGCTGCGATAAAATTGTGATATACAGGCCAGGGCATCCTATCTGGACTTCTTGCTGGCAGAGAAGGCACTGACAGACGAACAGTTGATGATGCTGGTGTGGGAGGCAGTCATCGAGGCTGCAGATACTACTTTGGTGACGACCGAGTGGGCAATGTATGAGCTTGCTAAAAACCCAGAAAAACAGGCGAGTTTCCTACTCTGCTCTGGTTTAGTCTTGTCGGTACCAAATTGTTAACAGAAATATTCTGGTCACATCAGGATCGGCTCTACCAGGAGATCCGGGAGGTGTGCGGCGACGAGACGGTCACCGAGGATCACGTGCCACGGCTGCCGTACCTCAGCGCCGTGTTTCATGAGACGCTAAGGTTCCATTCTCCTGTCCCACTGGTGCCTCCAAGGTTTGTCCATGAGACCACCAAACTGGCCGGCTACGACGTCCCAGCCGGCACCGAGGTATCTATCTATTACTGTACATACTACATACTAAAAGTACATGACGAAACCGGATAAGGAGCTACATACAACACTCATAATTGATTATACAAGAAGTTTCGGCTGTTGGCCGTGGATTTCTGAAAAGATGGCTCAATTTTTTCAGATAGTCATCAATCTGTTCGGGTGCAACATGAACAAGAAGGATTGGGAGGAGCCCGAGGATTGGAGGCCGGAGAGGTTCATGGATGGGAGGTTCGAGGCCGCGGACATGTACAAGACCATGGCATTCGGCGCCGGGAGGAGGTCCTGCGCCGGGAGCCTGCAGGCGACGACCATCTCGTGCGCTGCCATTGCGCGCTTCGTGCAGGACTTTGCCTGGAGGCTCAAGGAAGGCGACGAGGACAAGGTGGACACCGTGCAGCTCACCAGCTACAAGCTCCATCCGTTGTACGTGTATCTCTCACCGAGAGGGAGGAAGTGAATTAATGCCAGCTTTGGTTTGGTAATGAGGTGCTGGATTTGCTCTTTACAAACTTGGCCAAACAAGATGGCAGTATGATATAAGTTTATAATGCCTAATGGTTTGCTTGAACAATTTGTTTGTGTCTTTAGTTTGTCTATGATTAGTTTTTTTAAATTTTTGTGATGGTAAAGATAAATCTCTCTCTGCCTAGGCATTCGAAGATGCATCCAACACAAATTCTTACAACCATTTCAATATTCGCGTCATAAGGCGACAAAGAAAGTGAGGAAACTACATGATCATAGAAGGAAATCAAACGCTGTTAGCTCGTGTTCAGATGGTTGTTGTTGTAGTAAAGGCCATGATCATATATTTTTTCTGATAAAGAACACTTTCGTTAACTTTAAAATGTAGCGTCAAGAGGATACAAGCATGATGAGCAACAGTCGGCCTCTGCATTTTTAGAATGTAGCCAAAACACAAACTGTTTGACAAAAGAAAAGAAAAAAAACGACATATTAGCAAACATCATGATGAGCAGCGGTGAAGTCCTGTATGACCGACACTATTCCTCTGTTGACGAAGGTGGTCGTTCGATGGGAAATTCCGCTGCCATCCATGTTGTTAAAATACTCTCCCTGATTACCCTCTGCAATCTCTCGTGCACACCGTGAATAACGGTTGGTACTCCGTTTGATGTACTGTACACAACATACGAAACCAGCACCTACAACAAAAAATTACTTGCAAAGGAGAAGCATTTTTGCTGTGAAAAACAAAATCATTTCATGATAGTCATAGCGACCATAATAAGTACTCCCTCCGTTCCAAATTACTCGTCGTGGTTTTAGTTCAAATTGAACTAAAACCACGACGAGTAATTTGGAACGGAGGGAGTAAGACGCTTCCACCCTCATTAGGGTACTAATCCTATTTGGAATTTCATCCAACAGTGACCATAGTATTGGCAGCACTTGTAGGCAGATACAAATTGAACACATTTGGATCACTGACCACATAGAGCATACAAACTTGCATGAAAAAAGAGGTGTTTGATTATTTCATGATAAGTACAAAAACTATACTCCTTGCTTCATTACCAGTTGCAACACGTGAGATTGTTTTTGGTTAGCGCAACTTCCAACCAGTTAGCATAGCAAACCGTCAGCAGGCCAGACTTGGGCAAAAGCCCGACCCTGATTTATTTCCTAAGAAAGTTCTTGTGCATTTAGAAATATATTCAAGGATTTTGAAAAAAATTCGTGTGTTTTGAAAGTGCTCGCTGATTTAAAAATGTTCCAGAATTTAAAAGAATTTCATGACTTAAAAATGTTCATGATTTTTAAAATTTAGAAAATGTTCACAAAGTAAACATATTCACTAATTTTAAATAATTTCCACAAATTTGGATGATTTTTTTATGAATTTCAAGAAATAATCGTGAATTTAAAATGTACATAATTTTTAAAAGTGTCTAGGAATTTAAAAAGTGAAAAAGGATAAGAAACAAGAAAAACAAACGAATATCTTTTTAAAGAACAACTGCAGAAATAAATAAATAAAACTAGTACAGCCAGCAAGGAAAAACATACAAAAAATAAGAAGAAGAAATAGTCAGAAGCTTTCCAAAATTGGTCGAAACATCATCTATATGGGACGGCCTAGTAGGACGTGCCACACTCGGAATAGGAAGAACATGTTTGGACCTCTTCGTGGATAATAACCCTACTCATGTGTATGGCTTGTGTTTTGTTAGACTCTATGGTCCTCGGCCCACTAAATCATGTATCTCAGCCCAACAAATTTCTGAAATCTCAAAGGCCCATCTGTATCTCAGCCCAACAGAATTTCCAGCACGCCTCAGCCCAGAACTTTTAGTAAATTAGCACCATCGATCGGTCAAATTCAGAAGTTTGCCCGAAGTAGTTAGAGAAAGGCCCAACTGCTTTTGTTCTGAGTGCGCCTACAAAGCCAGAGAGTAGGTTGCCATTTTTAGGCTTGCGACTCCAGAAAGGTTCAGTCTATCATTCCGTTAAAAAAATGCTCCCTTCATCCTATAATATAAAGACGTTTTTTACACTACACTAGTGTAAAAAAATGCCCCTAATATATTGTAGGACAGAGGGAATACTTATCATAAAGCTTCCCATTTCTCAAAAAATAATAATCATGAAGTTTCTGTAAGGGCATATTTATTCCCAAGGTGTTTTGGTGATTGATGACAATGCATTTGTGGACTAATCGTGTGCCTTGAGTATTCAGATATTTCATTACTAGGCACAAGACGGTTTGGTGCCCCTCGAAGATTATTGAAGACGACGTTTTTCTACGTTCCTTTTTCGGTGGATTTGAGTCGTAGAAAAGCCGTACTGTTAACAGAGGGTTCGATTTGGAAAGGTTTGGAATCGTCACGTACACGTTTACTCCTTTTTGCACCGCCTTTCCCTTAGCAGTATGGAGCATCCTCCGTTTCTTCGTGTTTGTGCAAAAAGAAGAATTCCTAGTGTTGTTGTTCTGGGGCATGCGATAGTACTGCTCTTCGAAGCAGTAGTACCGCAGGCCACTGCGGTAGTACCGCAGGTGGTCACGGTAGTACCGCTCCTTGGGAGCCGTAGTACCGTGAGTCCTGGTCCGGCAAGCACCATAAGCGGAAGTAGGGGCGGATGTAATTTTTTACATCCGCTCCTTGCGCGGTAGTACCGCGTGCCTTGTGCGGTAGTACCGTGTCGGATTTTTGCACTGTTTGAAAGTCAGCGGAAGTTGCCACGGATGTTTTTTTATTTGTCCGCGCCCTTCCCAGGCTAGTCCAATCCTGCCTTGCGGTAGTACCGCAAGGGGGTGCGGTAGTACCGCGCGAGCGGCAGTACCGCCCCAGCGTCTTTGCTACAGGCCTGGGCTAGCTCCTGTCGTGGCCACGGTAGTATCGCGGCTAGCTGCGGTAGTACCGTGAGCCCTTGCAGTAGTACTGCTGGTGTGGTGCGGTAGTACCGTAGGTTGCAGGCTGGTTAAATGGATAACGGTTGGATTTGTCTCTCCATTATATAAGGGGTGTCTTCTTCTCCGAGTTGACTACCTCTTCCAACCCTAAGCTCCATTGTTGCTCCAAGCTCCATTTCGTCCCGATCTCTCTCCCTAACCAATCAAACTTGTTGATTTTCTAGGGATTGGTTGAGAAGGCCTCGATCTACACTTCCACCAAGAGAAATTCGATTCCCCCCACTAATCCCTTGCGGATCTTGTTACTCTTTGGTGTTTGAGCACCCTATATGGTTGAGGTCACCGCGAAGCCATATTCCATTGTGGTGAAGCTTCGTGGTGTTGTTGGGAGCCTCCGATTAAGTTGTGGAGATTGCCCCAACCTTGTTTGTAAAGGTCCGGTCGCCGCCTCCAAGGGCACCAATAGTGGAATCACAACATCTCGCATTGTGTGAGGGCGTGAGGAGAATACGGTGTCCCTAGTGGCTTCTTGGGGAGCATTGTGCCTACACACCGCTCCAAAGGAGACGTACTTCCCTTCAAAAGGAAGGAACTTCGATAACACATCCTCGTCTTCACCGGCTCCACTCTTGGTTATCTCGTACCTTTACTTGTGCAAGCTTATTTGTGTTATTTCCCTTGCTTGCTTGTGTGCTTGTCGTTGTTGCATCATATAGGTTGCTCACCTAGTTGCATATCTAGACAACCTACTTTGATGCAAAGTTTAATTTGGTAAAGAAAAGCTAAAAATTGTTAGTTGCTTGTTCACCCTCCCCCCTCTAGTCAACTATATCGATCCTTTCAATTGGTATCAGAACCTCTTCTCTTTACTAAGGACTTTGTCGTCCGAAGAGTATGGTTGGCACCGTAGACGGTGTGGAGGAGCACTCTGGTGTGAATCCGATCTCGTCTATGGGCGATGGGGGAACTGCGGTATCTGGTGAGGAATTCAATGTGGCTTTGGACACATTGAAAACCTCCATGACGACCGAGGTTGAAAGCATGTTTAATAAATTCCTAGAAGGGCTTAAACTATCCACCGCACCGTTAAAAGTGGGTGATCCCACCAACAAGGTGACGGATGCTAACTCCGACAAGGGGGAAGCTACTAGTGAAAAGGCTCCTTCTTCTAGTGGTAAAAATGGCACCGACATCTTTGCCCATGTGGAACCTCCACTTGTTTATGGTGGACCGATTCCTTCTATTCATTTGAATCATGCCGGTCCTCCCCCTAAGATTGTGAAAAATGAGGACTCTGATTCTTGGCTCTATCATTTTAAGCGTCATTTAAATCATGTGAATACTAATCTTTGAAGAATCATTGAAGAAGGTTTCTATCCGCATGACCGAAGCAACTTCACTTCTAGAGAAGCCGAGGACAATCAATTCAATGAGAATGCTCTCTTCATCATCCAAGATGCAATTCCACCCGAAGATCTTCCTCACCTCCGGCCCTTCGCCATGGCGAAAGATGCATGGCACCAAGTTGTTTCCCTCTAGAGGGGAAGTGCAAGCATTCAACGCTTCAACTATGAAGTGGTGCAAGATGAAGCCGATGAGTTTGCAATGAAAGAAGATGAAGAACCTCGTGAGCTTTATCGGAGAGTAACCAAACTCGTGGTCTCACTCCGAAATCATGGGAGCAAGGATACGGATGACAATTGGATCAAGCGCAAATTCCTCAAGGCAATGATGCCTTACCACAAGGCCATGTCCTCCGTCATTCGTCAAAGGCCGGACTTCCACACCTTGTCCTCAAGTGAAGTGTTGGATGAGTTTGTGGCTATGAGCATCTTGGACAAAACCGCCGACAATGCAGTGCTACGTTCTCAAAGAGCAAAGAAGCCCAACCTTGCATTAAAAGCCAAGGTTAGGGTGGAAGAAGAGGAGAGCAACCCCGAAGATACAAAGTATGCCTATCATGAACACATGGCTCTTGCTTCAAGGCAATTTTGGAGCAAGAAGAACTCAAGGCCCAACTTCAACAAGAACAACTCAAGTGGCGCGAAGGTCAAGCAACGTATGAGGACTTGCTATAATATTGGCAATGTGAGTCATTTTGTTGCGAAATTCCCTTATGAGAAGAGGGAAGACAATGGTAGCAAGCTCATCCGAAAGGACAAAGCCAAGTCTTTCCCCAACAAGAGCAACTTCACCAAGAAGACTCCTCCCAAGGCGTTGGTGGTACAAGAAGAGTACAACGGGGATGATGATGATGAAGATGGCGAGTTGGTTGCCATGGCCTCCATTGCCATTGCGACAACTCCACGGGTGTCACTTTTTGGCTCACCCAATGAGAACATCACCGCTAAGTGCCTCATGGCTAAAGCCACCAACAAGGTAACCCACAACATCAAAACCACCATGATTAATAATCCTTCTTTGACGGATTGCATTGATGAATATGAGGGATCTAATGTGGAGGAAAATGAGTTTGAGTCCTTTATGGATAAACTTAAGGGTAAATCCAAGAAGCACTTCGTTGCTCTCTTGGAACAGCTTGGTGAAGCCAATGACATGATCGAGGCTCACGAAGATACTATCTCCAAGATGGAGGGGCATAGTCGTGACTATGCCGATGAGATTTCGGATCTTTCCAATGCTCTTGAGGAAGAGTGTGGTCTTCGTTTGGCTCTTGAGGAGTCACACAACGTTGATCACGCTAAGTTAAAGAAAGATCTTGATCATGCTCTTGTTGTTTCTCGTGTGCTAAACTCCGAGAAGGACAAGCTTGGGGTTGATCTTGCTAGACTCAAGGAGGAGTTTGACTTATTTGACAAGGCTCACAAGGTCTTGAAGGGTGCTCATGCTAGCCTCAAAGAGTCTCATGATCAACTTCAAGTAAAGCTAAGCAAGGAGAAAGCCACTTTTCCTCATATGATGTTAATTGATAATGCAAATGCTACTAACCCATGTTGTGAGCATGTGCATATTGTTGAGGAGAATGCTAAGTTGAAGGGGCAACTTGAGAAAGGTCTTGTGTCTTGCATACAAGGCGAGAAGAACCTCAATGACCTTTTGAGCAACCAAAAGGAAGTTGTGGCCAAGGAAGGGATTGGGTACGTGCCCAAGTCCAAGAACAAGAAGAAGAATGACAAGGCCAAACGATCTCCTCCTCTCAAGCAAACCTTTGTGAAGGAGGGAGAGGGTGCTACTAAGGAGAAGAATAAGAACACCGTGAAGGGTAGTGATGCCAAGAAGGGCAACGCTTCCCTCCCCAACAAAGCCGGCGACTTTAACCCTTCTTATATGTTGTGTCGTGCTAGTGATGGGCATGTTTATGCCAAATTTGTTGGTTCTCCTTATGAGTACATTGAATGGTCTATTTGGGTTCCTAAGACCCTTGTTACTAACATCAAAGGACCCATTACAAAATGGGTACCTAAAACCAAGTATTGATCTCTTGTAGGTGTTTGCTTCCGGTGGGGGATCATGGTTGCTCGATAGTGGAGCTACTAATCATATGACCGGAAGCAAGGATTTGGTGGTGGATGTGCAAAAGATTCCATCCATGCCAACCAACGTCGAGTGGGGTGATGCCTCATCCTCTAAGGTATTGGGACTCGGCAAGGTTGTCATTTCTCATGATCTCACGACCGAGAAGGTCATGCTTGTTGAGTCCCTTGCATACAATTTAATTTCCGTTCGTCAACTTGCACTCATGGGTTTTGCCACCTTCTTTGATGTTGATACCGTGGCCCTCTTGTGGAGCAAGACTCTTAAAGTAGCCTCTGTTCGGCATGTCGAGAACGGTCTCTATGTGATTAACTTTTCAGAGCGACTCACAAAGACCGCAACATGCCTAATGGCTAAAGTTGACATGGGATGGCTTTGGCATCGCCGTTTAGCCCATGTCAATATGAGATCTTTGCAAAGTCTTCTCAAGGGGGACCATGTCCGTGGACTAACAAATGTTAGTTTTGCCAAAGATCGTGCTTGCAGTGCTTGTATCGAAGGAAAGCTACATGAAAAGGCTCACCCTCCCACGACTATCATTTACTCGAAGAGGCCTTTGGAGCTCCTTCACATGGATCTCTTTGGGCCTCCATCTTTTGATAGTCTTGGGGGTAGGAAGTATTGCTTGGTGATTGTGGATGATTATTCAAGATACACTTGGGTATATTTCTTCAAGAGGAAGAGTGAGACCCAACAAACCGTCATTGACTTTGCAAATGAAGCTCAACGTCAACACAATGCAAAGATCTTGACAATAAGAAGTGACAACGGCACCGAGTTCAAGAACTACACCTTGGATGAGTTTCTTAGTGATGAGGGGATCAAGCATCAATATTCCGCACCTTACACCCCTCAACAAAATGGTGTAGCGGAGAGGAAGAACCGGACGTTGATGGATGCGGCAAGGACCATGATGGCGGAGTTCAAGTCTCCATACAACTTTTGGGCCGAAGCCATCAACACCGCGTGTCATGCATCCAATCGGCTCTACCTCCGCAAAGGCTTGAACAAGACTCCATATGAGATACTCACCGGTAACAAGCCCAACCTCAAGTACTTCCGGGTGTTCGGGTGTAAGTGTTTCATTCTCAAGAAAGGTGTTCGTTTGTCTAAATTTGAGGCTATAGCTCATGAGGGCATATTTGTTGGTTATGCTACAAACTCCCATGCTTACCGTGTCCTCAATAAGTCCACGGGACTTATTGAGGAGACATGTAACGTGGAGTTTGATGAGAATAACGGCTCCCAAGCGGAGCAAAGTGGCACTTGTGATGTAGGTGATGAAATTCCTCCCCAAGCCATAAGAAGAATGGGTGTTGGTTTTATCCTACCTATTGAGGATCCCCTTGTGGCCGAAGGAGAAGGACAATGTTCCACTCCCATGGAGCCATCACCAACTCAAGGCCACATGCTTCCGAAGAACAAAGTGAAGTCCCTCAACCTCATGAACAAGACCAAGGGCAAGATCAACCCCAAGATGGTGTTGAATCACCAAGCGATGCCCAAGGTCAAGTTCTATCATCCAAGCAAGTTCAAGATCAAGAGCAAGCTCAAGATCAAGAACGAGCTCAAGACGACGCTCAAGATGATCAAGATCAAGTGACCGCTCCTCAACTCTCTCCAGAGGAGGAATTAGAGCGTCGTGCCGCCAAGATCGCATCCAAGCTATCCACCAAAGATCATCTCATGACAAATGTGCTTGGAAGCTTAAGAAAGGGGGTAAGCACTCGTAGAAAATTAGCAAACTATTGTGAACATCATGCGTTTATCTCTTGTGTTGAACCCCAAAAGGTCTATGAGGCTCTCGAGGATCCGGATTGGCTCAATGCCATGCATGAAGAACTCAACAACTTCGAGCACAACAAGGTGTGGAGATTGGTGCCAAGGCCAACGGGGAACCATAATGTCATTGAAATCAAGTGGATATTCAAGAACAAGAAAGATGCTCATGGGATTATCATTCGCAACAAGGCTCGTTTGGTGGCACAAGGCTACTCCCGAGCCGAGGGTATCGACTACGGTGAAACCTTTGCTCCCATTGCTCGCCTTGAATCCATTCGCATGTTGATTGCATATGCTTCTCATCATAACTTTAAGTTACAACAAATGGATGTGAAGAGTGCTTTTCTTAATGGTCCTATTAATGAGTTGGTATATGTCAAGCAACCCCCCAGGTTCGAGGATCCCTATTTTCCCGATCATGTGTACCAACTCGATAAGGCACTCTATGGCCTTAAGCAAGCCCCACGTGCGTGGTATGACCACCTTACCGAGTTGTTGCAAGATCGTGGTTTTGAAATTGGGAAAATCGACCCCACTCTTTTTACTAAGAAGGTCAAAGGGGAGTTGTTTGTGTGCCAACTATATGTTGATGATATTATCTTTGGTTCCCCTAACAAAGCTTTCAATGAGGAATTTGCCGCACTCATGACCTCCAAGTTCAAGATGTCCATGATGGGAGAGTTGAAGTTCTTTCTCGGGTTCGAAGTCAAGCAACAAAGAGAAGGAACCTTCATCAACCAAGCCAAATACACTCAAGACATGCTCAAGAGATTCAAGCTAAGTGATGTCAAGCCGGCGTCCACTCCTATGCCCGTCAAATGCCAACTTGATATAGATCCCAATGGTAAAGCGGTGGATCAAAAGGTATATCGCTCCATGATTGACTCCTTGCTTGACCTTTGTGCATCTAGACCTGATATAATGTTGAGTGTGGGAATTTGTGCACGGTTTCAAGACGCCCCTAAGGAAAGCCACTATGTGGCGGTCAAGCGAATCTTTCAATATTTGGCTCATACCCCAAATTTTGGCTTATGGTATCCAAGAGGATCTAACTTCAATCTTGTGGGCTATTCAGACTCCGATTGGGGGGAGACAAAGTGGATAGGAAGTCAACTTCCGGAGGGTGCCAATTTCTTGGTTGCTCTTTAGTGAGTTGGTCTTCCAAGAAGCAAAGTTGCGTGTCTCTCTCGTCCACGGAAGCGGAGTATGTGGCTGTCGGTAGTTGTTGTGCACGACTTCTATGGATGAGGCAAACTTTAAGGGATTACGGGGTCATTTGTGACAAAGTGCCTCTTTGGTGTGACAATGAAAGTGCCATCAAGATCTCTCTCAACCCGGTGCAACACTTCAAGATGAAGCATATTGAGATTCAGTATCACTTCATCCAGGATCATATTAGGCAAGGGGAGATCGAGCTCAACTATGTTAACACTCTTGATAACCTTGCAGATATCTTCACGAAGCCCTTGGATGAAGTAAGATTTCGCGAGTTAAGATATGAGCTATATATCATTGATTCGAGCAATGTTGCTTGAACCCGTGCACATCCCACCATACTCAACTTGTTATCTCGTTTAGGTGTAGGCATGGACATAGGGGGAGTGTTGTTCTCTCAATGAACTCTCCCTCTCCCCATTATGCATAAATTAATCAACTCTTTCACATTAGCCATTTTTATGGTACTTGTGCTTCAAAGATGAGTTTTGGTCATGGGCCCAAGGATAATTCTTCGCGGTGCCATACCAATTCACTCAAATATAGGTGGCTCCGGCCACCGCCCTCTCTTTAGAGAGGTTGTGTTGAGTGTCTTAGTCCTTCTCGTCTCTTGTCTTTCCTTTGTTGTGTCGTTCTTGTTTGAGTTATCTCTTATGTCAGCCTTTTGGTGTGTCCGTTCTCTTGAAGGTTGCCTTGCAAAGGCTTCGTTTTCCCCTTCTTGAAACTTGCATCTTCTTGAGCACACGGTACTACCACGGCCTACCACGGTACTACCGCGTGAGGAGCGCACGGTACTTCCGCACCCAGCGGGACAGTGATTTTTTTACTACCACCTGGGGGAGCGGTACTATCGTCCTTGGTGCGGTACTTCCGCCCGGGCGGTACTACCGCGATGACGTGTGGTACTATCGCGCTGCCGAGGGCGCGTGGGGGTTAAGAGCGGGCAGGGGGAGTTCCAACTCCCCCATACCCATTCGTCCTTTTCTCTCCCCGTGGTCTCTCTCTCTCTCTCTCTCTCTCTCTCTCTCTCTCTCGCTCGCTCGCTCAAGAACGACGCCGGAGACCCTCGCCGGATCTCCATCTCCGGTCGCTCTCCTCGGATTCCGACCGGTGGGATCGTTCCCCACCACTTCCTCTTGCCATGGAACAAGGTTTCTCCCCAAATCCCTCTCTCTTTAGTTCATCCTTTCGCTTCTAGGTTTTTGGGGAGATGCATGTTGTTCTTGAGATTTTAGGCCAAATATTTGCAAGAGTAGGATGTAGGAGAGTAGTGATGCGTAGAAATTGTACTTGATATGTTGTCCCGCGGTAGATTTGATCAATCGTAGTACCGCCTCATTGTCGCGGTTGTTCTTAGATTCAGTTGGTTCGGATCTGATGTAGTGCGGTACTACCGCATATTAGGTGCGGTACTACCGCTCGTGCGGTACCACTCCTCAGGCGCGGTACTACCACACGAGCCGCGGTACTAAAATTCTACTGCCGCTCCGAGCCCCGGTACTACCGTGCCACCGCGCGGTACTACCGCGACTAGGAGCGGCACTAAAATTTTAGTACCGCGCGAACAGGCAGTACTACCGCTGATGTCAAATCTTCTTCATGGCAATTACCAAATGCACTTTCTACTTGTTTCACCTATTTTGTTGTGGTTTTTGCATTGATCCTTCTCGCTTCTCGTGTGTGTTTGTGTTTTGTGTGTGCCTTAGGTGGTGGCTCCGGTGTCCCTGCTCGTCGTTCCAATCCAAGCCGTGACATGGGCTCCAAACGTCTGCACAACCAAGAGGATATTCCAGAGGGCTCCAATGCCCCCAAGCGCAATGTCAAGACCACTGCTAGCTAGTACAAGGAGCCGTCAAAGGGCATGGATGAGATACCTCTTGCTGAGTTTGTTTCTCGAAGGAATATCAACCCCTATGCAATTCCTCGTGCAAACTTCAGAGGGAATGAACTGTTCTAGACCAAGCAGCAGAATCTCATTTACCTAGATGTGATCAAGGCCAAGCAGAATATGTATGTGGACGTGCACTGGATTGACATGCATCACATGAGGGATGCTAAGCATCGTGACTACTTTGGTGAGGCCTTGGATCTCGTGGAGCAGTTTGCCATTAAGGATGTGATCTCTTTCCACCTGGACTTTGACCCCGAGCTGGTGGCTCAGTTCTTTGCTTCGATCCACTTCCATACTGGTGAGGATCGGAGGATGACCTGGATGACCAATGGACGTCAGTTGACTGCTACTTGGAAGGAGTTCATGGATTTGCTCAAAGTTCCTGATGAGGGGCTTCATACGCCTGTTGGTGTTCACCCTCATGCCAACGCCAAGTCAGCTAGCAAGGACAAGCTTCAGCCATTCTATGTTGAGAAGAAACTGGCCAATGACAAGACGACGTGGGTGCTCAACCCGTTCCTTGACATCATGCACCGGGTCTTCCGCCATTCCCTCTTTCCACGCATTGGGGACAAGGAGAAGGTGCATGCCTATCTTGTGGACATGTTGCTCATTTGTGAGGAGGCGCGCGTTTCTCAGACACAACCACTTGATGTCTCACATATCATGTGGTGCGAGCTTTGGTTCGTGGTGTTCACCCGCAAGGTACCCATCTATGGTCCATATCTGTTCCTCTTGATATCGAAGACTTGGGAGAAGCTCTATCCCACTGAGGAGTTGTTGGCCCCTGACTGGATCCGTCATGAACCCATCAGACTCCGCATCAAGCCCCAGTGGGCTAACACTACTACTCGTGCCGAGGCTGAGGCTGCTAAGAGGGCTGTTGATGAGGAGGAGATTGAGGAGGAGAATGTAGCTGAAGATAGCTCTGCTGGATATGCACCTCCCTCCACTGAGCCCTCATGGGCGAAGAAGATGAAGGCCAAGATGAAGGCCTTGTTCTGCATGCAGCCAAGGGGCAGTACCGGACTCACGTTGCCTCCAAGGAGAGTCGCCGCCGCGACAAGAAGATCATGAGGGTTTTTGGAGAGGACGTTTCTGGTGGCTCCGAGGAGCACATCACTCCAGAGGCCGAATGGATGGCAAAACAAGGCTACAAGTGGACTGATTCTGAGGAGGAGCCCATCCCCGCTGCCGAGTCCGACAAAGAGCGTGCGAGCGACTACTCCGCTTGAGCCACTGATACGTCTCCAACATATCTATAATTTTTGATTGCTCCATGCTATATTATCTACTGTTTTGGACATTATTGGGCTTTATTATCCACTTTTATATTATTTTTGGGACTAACCTATTAACCGGAAGCCCATCCCAGAATTGCTGTTTTTTTGCCTATTTTAGGGTTTCGAAGAAAAGGAATATCAAACGGAGTCCAAACGGAATGAAACCTTCGGGAACGTGATTTTCTCAACAAACAAGACTCGGGAGACTTGGACCCTATGTTAAGACACAAAAGAGGAGGCCACGAGGTAGGGGGGCGCGCCCACCCCCACCAGGCGCGCCCTCCACCCTTGTGGGCCCCCTATTGCTCCACCGATGTACTCCTTCCTCCTATATATACCTACGTACCCCCAAACGATCAGATACGGAGCCAAAAACCTAATTCCACCACCGCAACTTTCTGTATCCACGAGATCCCATCTTGGGGCCTGTTCCAGAGCTCCGCGGAGGGGGCATCGATCACGTAGGGCTTCTACATCAACACCATAGCCTCTCCGATGAAGTGTGAGTAGTTTACCTCAGACCTACGGGTCCATAGTTAGTAGCTAGATAGCTTCTTCTCTCTTTTTGGATCTCAATACAATGTTCTCCCCCTGTCTTGTGGAGATCTATTCGATGTAATCTTCTTTTTGCGGTGTGTTTGTTGAGACCGATGAATTGTGGGTTTATGATCAAGTCTATCTATGAACAATATTTGAATCTTCTCTGAATTCTTTTATGTATGATTGGTTATCTTTGCAAGTCTCTTTGAATTATCAGTTTGGTTTGGCCTACTAGATTGATCTTTCTTGCAATGGGAGAAGTGCTTAGCTTTGTGTTCAATCTTGCGGTGTCCTTTCCCAGTGACAGTAGGGGCAGCAAGGCACGTATTGTATTGTTGCCATCGAGAATAACAAGATGGGGTTTTCTTCATATTGCATGAGTCTATCCCTCTACATCATGTCATCTTGCTTAATGCGTTACTCTATTTTTAACTTAGTACTCTAGATGCATGCTGGATAGCGGTCGATGAGTGGAGTAATAGTAGTAGATGCAGGCAGGAGTTGGTCTACTTGTCTCGGACGTGATGCCTATATACATGATCATACCTAGATATTCTCATAACTATGCTCAATTCTGTCAATTGCTCAATAGTAATTTGTTCACCCACCGTAGAATACTTACGCTCTCGAGAGAAGCCACTAGTGAAACCTATGGCCCCCGGGTCTATCATTATCATATTGATCTCCTACTACTTAGTTATTTCCTTTGCTTTTTACTTTGCCTTTATTTTACTTTGCATCTTTATCACAAAAATACCAAAAATATTATCTTATCATATCTATCAGATCTCACTCTCGTAAGTGGTCGTGTAGGGATTGACAACCCCTATTCGCGTTGGTTGCGAGGATTTATTTGTTTTGTGCAGGTACGAGGGACTCGCGCGTAGCCTCCTACTGGATTGATACCTTGGTTCTCAAAAACTGAGGGAAATACTTACGCTACTTTGCTGCATCATCCCTTCCTCTTCGGGGAAAACCAACGCAGTGCTCAAGAGGTAGCAAGAAGGATTTCTGGCGCCGTTGCTGGGGAGGTCTACGCAAAAGTCAACATACCAAGTACCCATCACATACCCTTATCTCCCGCATTACATTATTTGCCATTTGCCTCTCGTTTTCCTCTCCCCCACTTCACCCTTGCCGTTTTATTTGCCCTCTCTCTCTCTATCCTCCCTCTCTATTTGCCTCTTTTTGCCCGCTTGCTTTTTGTTTGCTTGTGTGTAAGTTCGTTTGCTTGTCGTTATGGCTAGTCCCTTATCTTCTTCGTTGTCTCCCGAGAATGAAATTCTAAATTTTAAGCAAAGGGAGGGAGAAAATCTAAAAGATGCTTGGTATAGAATTTGCAATGCTCAAAATAGATCTACTAGGAAGCAATCTACTTCCATTCTTCTTCGCAATTTTTATGTAGGCATTACTCCTTGGCACAGATATGTTCTTGATACTATTACCGGAGGGAACTTCTTGGGTAGCCATACTTTTGATTCTTATAATGCTATGATAGATTTATTTGGCTCTCCCCCTCTTTTGGTTAATGGAACTGTATTAACTTTAGAGAATGTAATGCAAAGGCTTGAAATTATTGAAAATGAGGTTGCTACCGTAGAGTTAATTGAAAATTTGGATAAAAAGATCCACAGCCGAATCTCTCAATATGGATCTAAAGTAGGAGTTACTTTGAAAAATATTAAAGAAAAGGAACCCATAGTTAATGAGAAAATAAATCACGATTCCACTAGGATCGATAAACTTGAGGATATTATTACCAACTTGGGAACCGCTTTTTCTTCCGTAAAGAATACTCCAAGTCCTCTCACTAAAATTTCCAAGCTTATGTATGTTCCTAAAAATAAGGGTGAATCCTCTAGTAAGGAAAATGCGGATCTCAAATCTATAAGTATTCATCCCAATCTTTTTCCTATCATTAAGGAACCATTTGTTACAAATGAATTTTTCAATCTTGTGCCAAAAAGTTTTATAATTAATAAAAATAAAGAAATTCCTAAATATGGTAGATGCCTCATTGAAGAATTGCCTACCAAAGATGGCAATACCTAGATCTATTCTTGCTTGTTATGCTTAGCTAGGGGCGTTAAACGATAGCGCTTGTTGGGAGGCAACCCAATTTTATTTTTATTCCTTGCTTTTTGATCCTGTTTAGTAATAAATAATTTATCTAGCCTCTGTTTTGGTTGTGTTTTTTTATGTTTAATTAGTGTTTGTGCCAAGTAGAACCGTTGGGAAGACTTGGGGAAAGTCCTGTTACACTTGCTGTAAAAAACAGAAACATTAGCGCTCACGAGAACTGCTGTAATTTTTATTTGGAAAGTGAGATTTAGTTAATTCTTTTTGAAGATGATTAATAGATAAATTCCTCACGTCCAGCAATTTATTTTAGAATTTTTGGGGTTCCATATATTGTGATAGCTACAGATTACTACAGACTGTTCTGTTTTTTACAGATTCTGTTTTTCGTGTGTTGTTTGCTTATTTTGATGAATCTATGGCTAGTCAAATAGTTTATAAACCATAGATAATTTGGAATACAGTAGGTATAACACAAATAAAAAATAAATAATGAGTTCATTACAGTACCTTGAAGTGGTTTTTTATTTTCTTTCGCTAACGGGGCTCATGAGATTTTCTACTTTAAGTTTTGTGTTGTGAAGTTTTCAAGTTTTGGGTAAAGATTTGATGGATAATGGAACAAGGAGTGGAAAGAGCCTAAGCTTGGGGATGCCCATGGTACCCCCAAGATAATATAAGTACACCTAAAAGCCAAAGCTTGGGGATGCCCCGGAAGGCATCCCCTCTTTCGTCTATTTCTATCGGTAACTTTACTTGGAGCTATATTTTTATTCACCACATGATATGTGTTTTGCTTGGAGCGTCTTGTATGATTTGAGTATTTATTTGTTAGTTTACCACAATCATCCTTGCTGTACACACCTTTTGAGAGAGCCATACATGATTTGGAATTTGTTAGAATACTCTATGTGCTTCTCTTATATCTTTTGAGTTATATAGTTTTGCTCTAGTACTTCACTTATATCTTTTAGAGCATGGTGGTGGATTTGTTTTATAGAAAATATTGATCTCTCATGCTTCACTTAGATTATTTTGAGAGTTTTAAAAAGAATGGTAATTTGCTTAAAGTCTTAATATGCTTGGTGTACAAGATTAATAATAAAACTTTCTTATGAGTGTGTTGAATACTATGATAAGTTTGATGCTTGATAATTGTTTTGAGATATAAAAATGGTGATATTAAAGTTGTGCTATTTGAGTAGTTGTGAATTTGAGAAATAATTGTGTTAAAGTTTGTGATTCCCGTAGCATGCACGTATGGTGAACCGTTATGTGATGAAGTGAGAGCATGATTTATTTATTGATTGTCTTCCTTATGAGTGGCGGTCGGGGACGAGCGATGGTCTTTTCCTACCAATCTATCCCCCTAGGAGCATGCGCGTAATACTTTGCTTTGATAACTTGTAGATTTTTGCAATAAGTATATGAGTTCTTTATGATTAATGTTGAGTCCATGGATTATACGCACTCTCACCCTTCCACCTTTGCTAGCCTCTCTAATACCGCACACCTTTCGCCGGTATCATACACCCACCATATACCTTCCTCAAAACAGCCACCATACCTACCTATTATGGCATTTCCATAGCCATTCCAAGATATATTGCCATGCAACTTTCCACCGTTCCGTTTATTATGACACACTCCATCATTGTCATATTGCTTAGCATGATCATGTAGTTGACATCGTATTTGTGGCAAAGCCACCATTCATAATTCTTTCAGGCATGTCACTCATGCATCATTGCATATCCCGGTACACCGCCGGAGGCATTCACATAGAGTCATATTTTGTTCTAAGTATCGAGTTGTAATTGTTCAGTTGTAAGACAAATAAAAGTGTGATGATCATCATTATTAGAGCATTGTCCCAGTGAGGAAAGGATGATGGAGACTATGATTCCCCCACAAGTCGGGATGAGACTCCGGACGAAAATTAAAAATAAATAAAAAAAGAGAAAGAAAAGAGGCCATAAAAAGGGAGAAAAGGCCTAAATAAAAAATGAGAGAAAAAGAGAGAAGGGACAATGTTACTATCCTTTTACCACACTTGTGCTTCAAAGTAGCACCATGATATTCATAGTAGAGAGTCTCTCATGTTATCACTTTCATATACTAGTGGGAATTTTTCATTATAGAACTTAGCTTGTATATTCCAATGATGGGCTTCCTCAAAATGCCCTAGGTCTTCATGAGCAAGCAAGTTGGATGCACACCCACTTAGTTTCTTTTTGAGCTTTCATATACTTATAGCTCTAGTGCATCCGTTGCATGGCAATCCCTACTCACTCACATTGATATCTATTGATGGGCATCTCCATAGCCCGTTGATATGCCTAGTTGATGTGAGACTATCTTCTCCCTTTTTGTCTTCTCCAAAACCACCATTCTATTCCACCTATAGTGCTATATCCATGGCTCACGCTCATGTATTGCGTGAAAATTGAAAAAGTTTTGAGAATGTCAAAAGTATGAAACAATTGCTTGGCTTGTCATCGGGGTTGTGCATGATTTAAATGTTTTGTGTGGTGAAGATGGAGCATAGCCAGACTATATGATTTTGTAGGGATAACTTTCTTTGGCCATGTTATTTTGAGAAGACATAATTGCTTTGTTAGTATGCCTGAAGTATTATTATTTTTATGTCAATATGAACTTTTGTCTTGAATCTTTCGGATCTGAATATTCATGCCACAATTAAGAAGAATTACATTAAAATTATGCCAAGTAGCACTCCGCATCAAAAATTCTGTTTTTATCATTTACCTACTCGAGGACGAGCAGGAATTAAGCTTGGGGATGCTTGATACGTCTCCAACGTATGTATAATTTTTGATTGCTCCATGCTATATTATCTACTATTTTGGACATTATTGGGCTTTATTATCCACTTTTATATTATTTTTGGGACTAACCTATTAACCGGAAGCCCAACCCAGAATTGCTATTTTTTTGCCTGTTTTAGGGTTTCAAAGAAAAGGAATATCAAACGGAGTCCAAACGGAATGAAACCTTCGGGAACGTGATTTTCTCAACGAACAAGACTCGGGAGACTTGGACCCTACGTCAAGACACAAAAGAGGAGGCCACGAGGTAGGGGGCGCGCCCACCCCCACCAGGCGCGCCCTCCACCCTCGTGGGCCCCCTGTTGCTCCACTGACGTACTCCTTCCTCCTATATATACCTACGTACCCCAAACGATCAGATACGGAGCCAAAAACCTAATTCCACTGCCGCAACTTTCTGTATCCACGAGATCCCATCTTGGGGCCTGTTCCGAAGCTCCGCCGGAGGGGGCATCGATCACGGAGGGCTTCTACATCAACACCATAGCCTCTCCGATGAAGTGTGAGTAGTTTACCTCAGACCTAGGGGTCCATAGTTAGTAGCTAGATGGCTTCTTCTCTCTTTTTGGATCTCAATACAATGTTCTCCCCCTCTCTTGTGGAGATCTATTTGATGTAATCTTATTTTTGTGGTGTGTTTGTTTAGATCGATGAATTGTGGCTTTATGATCAAGTCTCTCTATGAACAATATTTGAATCTTCTCTGAATTCTTTTATGTATGATTGGTTATCTTTGCAAGTCTCTTTGAATTATCAGTTTGGTTTGTCCTACTAGATTGATCTTTCTTGCAATGGGAGAAGTGCATAGCTTTGGGTTCAATCTTGCGGTGTCCTTTCCCAGTGACAGTAGGGGCAGCAAGGCACGTATTGTATTGTTTCCATGGAGAATAACAAGATGGGGTTTTCTTCATATTGCATGAGTCTATCCCTCTACATCATGTCATCTTGCTTAAGGCATTATTCTGGTTTTAACTTAATACTCTAGATGCATGCTGGATAGCGGTCGATGAGTGGAGTAATAGTAGTAGATGCAGGCAGGAGTCGGTCTACTTGTCTCGGACGTGATGCCCATATACATGATCATACCTAGATATTCTCATAACTATGCTCAATTTTGTCAATTGCTCAACAGTAATTTGTTCACCCATCGTAGAATACTTATGCTCTCGAGAGAAGTCACTAGTGAAACCTATGGCCCCCGGGTCTATCTTTATCATATTGATCTCCTACTACTTAGTTCTTTCCTTTGCTTTTTTACTTTGCCTTTATTTTACTTTGCATCTTTATCACAAAAATACCAAAAATATTTTCTTATCATATCTATCGGATCTCACTCTCGTAAGTGGCCGTGTAGGGACTGACAACCCATATTCGCGTTGGTTGCGAGGATTTATTTGTTTTGTGTAGGTACGAGGGACTCGCGCATAGCCTCCTACTGGATTGATACCTTGGTTCTCAAAAACTGAGGGAAATACTTACGCTACTTTGCTGCATCATCCCTTCCTCTCCAGGGAAAACCAACGCAGTGCTCAAGAGGTAGCAGCCACCACTTGTGTTGTAGGTGTCCTCTCTGCCTTTTTGGCATCTCGATGCCAAAGGAGGAGAGAGTGTAGGGATTTGCGTGTCGTGTCGTGTTTGCTTCGTTTGCGTTTGTTCCGTTGAACCTTGTTTGCTTTGGTTTGGTTTGAGCTTGTGAGACTTATCTATCATATGGTGTAAGACATATGCACTCTATCTATCGCACCTTATTGAGCTTATGGTATATTGTGCTACCTATATTATGCTCTTATTTACTATCTTGCTTAGTGCTAGCATTATTATTGCAAGATATCCCATGTCTATAAAATATAGGGGGAGTATTGATCCTAGTATGTGTGCCGTGCAGTCCAAAGCACTTATCTAAATAGCACACATCTAGGGGGAGCCCATCTATATTTTAGAGATGTGTGGTTTGCTCATGTTCTATTTTTTCTCCCTTGTGCAAAACCCGTATTTTCATCAATCCACCAAAAAGGGGGAGATTGTAAGGACATATTTATCCCTAAGGTGTTTTGGTGATTGATCACAATGCATTTGCGGACTAATCGTGTGCCTTGAGTATTTCAGATATTTCATTACTAGGCACAAGACGGTTTGGTGCCCCTCGAAGATTATTGAAGACATTGTTTTTCTACGTTCCTTTTTCGGAGGATTTGAGTCGTAGGAAAGCCGTACTATTAAGAGGGGGTCCGCTTTGGAAATGTTTGGGTGGAATCGTCACGTACGCGTTTACTCCTCTTTGCACTGCCTTTCCCTTAGCACTATGGAGCATCCTTCGTTTCTTCATGTTTGTGCAAAAAGAAGAATTCCTAGTGTTGCTGTTCTGGGGCATGCGGTAGTACCGCAGGTGGTCACGGTAGTACCGCTCCTTGGAAGCCGTAGTACCGTGAGTCCTGATACGGCACATAACCATAAGTGGAAGTAGGGGCGGATGTAATTTTGTACATCCGCTCCCTGCGCGGTAGTACCGCGTGCCTTGTGCGGTAGTACCGTGTCGGGTTTTTGCACTGTTCGAAAGTCAGCGGAAGTTGCCACGAACGTTTTTTTATTTGTCTACGCCCTTCCCAGGCTAGTCCAATCCTTCCTTGTGGTAGTACCGCAAGGGGGTGCGGTAGTACCGCGCGAGCGGCAGTACCGCCCCAGCGTCTTTGCTACATGCCTGGGCTAGCTCCTGCCGTGGCCACGGTAGTACCGCGGCTAGCTGCGGTAGTACCGCTGGTGTGGTGCAGTAGTACCGTAGGTTGTGGGCTGGTTAAGTGGATAACTGTTGGATTTGTCTCTCCACTATATAAGGGGTGTCTTCTTCTCCGAGTTGACTACCTCTTCCAACCCTAAGCTCTATTGTTGCTCCAAGCTCCATTTTCGTCTGATCTCTCTCCCTAGCCAATCAAACTTGTTGATTTTCTAGGGATTAGTTGAGAAGGCCTCGATCTACACTTCCACCAAAAGAAATTCGATTCCCCCCACAAATCTCTTGCGGATCTTGTTACTTTTGGGTGTTTGAGAACCCTAGACGGTTGAGGTCACCGCGGAGCCATATTCCATTGTGGTGAAGCTTCGTGGTGTTGTTGAGAGCCTCCGATTAAGTTGTGGAGATTGCCCCAACATTGTTTCTAAAGGTCCGGTCGCCGCCTCCAAGGGCACCAATAGTGGAATCACGGCATCTCGCATTGTGTGAGGGCGTGAGGAGAATACAGTGGCCCTAGTGGCTTTTTGGGGAGCATTGTGCCTCCACACCGCTCCAACGGAGACGTACTTCCCTTCAAAAGGAAGGAAATTCGGTAACACATCCTCGTCTTCACCGGCTCCACTCTTGGTTATCTCGTACCTTTACTTATGTGATAACCCACAAGTATAGGGGATCGCAACAGTTTTCGAGGGTAAAGTATTCAACCCAAATTTATTGATTCGACACAAGGGGAGCCAAAGAATACTCTCAAGTATTAGCAGCTGAGTTGTCAATTCAACCACACCTAGAAACTTAATATCTGCAGCAAAGTATTTAGTAGCAAAGTAATATGATAGTAGTGATAACGGTAACAAAAGGTAACAGTAGTAAAAGTAATGTTTTTGGTATTTTGTAACAATGATAGCAATAGCAACGGAAAAGTAAATAAGCGGAGAACAATATATGAAAAGCTCGTAGGCAATGGATCGGTGATGGAGAATAATGCCGGATGCGGTTCATCATGTAACAGTCATAACCTAGGGTGACACAGAACTAGCTCCAGTTCATTGATATAATGTAGGCATGTATTCCGAATATAGTCATACGTGCTTATGGAAAAGAACTTGCATGACATCTTTTGTCCTACCCTCCCGTGGCAGCGGGGTCCTTACGGAAACTAAGGGATATTAAGGCCTCCTTTTAATAGAGAACCGGAACAAAGCATTAACACATAGTGAATACATGAACTCCTCAAACTACGGTCATCACCGGTAAGTATCCCGATTATTGTCACTTCGGGGTTAACGGATCATAACACATAATAGGTGACTATAGACTTGCAAGATAGGATCAAGAACACTCATATATTGATGAAAACATAATAGGTTCAGATCTGAAATCATGGCACTCGGGCCCTAGTGACAAGCATTAAGCATAGCAAAGTCATAGAAACATCAATCTCAGAATATAGTGGACACTAGGGATCAAACCCTAACAAAACTAACTCGATTACATGATAGATCCCATCCAACCCATCACCGTCCAGCAAGCCTACGATGGAATTACTCACGCACGGTGGTGAGCATCATGAAATTGGTGATGGAGGATGGTTGATGATGACGATGGCGACGGATTCCCCTCTCCGGAGCCCCGAACGGACTCCAGATCAGCCCTCCCGAGAGGTTTTAGGGCTTGGCGGCGGCTCCGTATCGTAAAACGTGATGATTTCTTCTCTCTGATTTTTTCTCCCCGAAACACAATATATGGAGTTGGAGTTGGAGTCGGAGAGGCAACAGGGGGCCCACGAGGTAGGGGGCGCACCCTAGGGGGGCAGGCGCACCCCCACCCTCGTGGAGAGGTGGTGGGCCCCCTGGCCTTCATCTTTTGCAGGTATTTTTCATATTTTCTGAAAAGTTGCTCTGTGAAGTTTCAGGTCATTCCGAGAACGTTTGTTTCTGCACATAAATAACACCATGGTAATTCTGCTGAAAACAACGTCAGTCCGGGTTAGTTCCATTCAAATCATGCAAGTTAGAGTCCAAAACAAGGGCAAAAGTGTTTGGAAAAGTAGATACGACGGAGACGTATCAACTCCCCCAAGCTTAAACCTTTGCTTGTCCTCGAGCAATTCAGTTGATAAACTGAGAGTGATAAAGAAAAACTTTTACAAACTGTGTTTTCTCTTGTTGTTGTAAATATGTAAAGCCAGCATTCAAGTTTTCAGCAAAGATTATAACTAACCACATTTGCAATAACACATAGGTCTCAAGTTTACTCATATCAATAACATAATCAATTAACGAGCCATAATAATAAATCTTGGATAACAACACTTTCTCAATACAATCATAATATGATATAACAAGATGGTATCTCGCTAGCCCTTTCTGAGACCGCAAAACATAAATGCAGAGCACCTTTAAAGACCAAGGACTGACTAGACATGTAATTCATGGTAAAAGAGATCCAGTCAAGTCATACTCAATGTAAACTAACAGTAATGAATGCAAATGACAGCGGTGCTCTCTAACTGGTGCTTTTTAATAAGAGGATGATGACTTAGCATAAAGTAAATAGATAGGCCCTTCGCAGAGGAAAGCAGGGATTTGTAGAGGTGCCAGAGCTCGGTTTTGAAACAGAGGTGAATAATATTTTGAGCGGTATACTTTCATTGTCAACATAACAACCAAGAGATGGCGATATCTTCCATGCTACACATTATAGGCGGTTCCCAAACAGAATGGTAAAGTTTATACTCCCCCTTCCACCAACAAGCATCAATCCATGGCTTGCTCGAAACAACGAGTGCCTCCAACTAACAAGAGTCCCAGGGGGAGTTTTGTTTGCAATTATTTTGATTTAGTTTGCATAAAGCATGGGACTGGGCATCCCGGTGACCAGCCATTTATCTCGTGAGTGAGGAGCGGAGTCCACTCCTCTTGAGAATAACCCGCCTAACATGGAAGATACAGACAACCCTAGTTGATACATGAGCTATTCGAGCATACAAAACAGGATATTTATTTGAAGGTTTAGAGTTTGGCACATACAAATTTACTTGGAACGGCAGGTAGATACCGTATATAGGTAGGTATAGTGGACTCATGTGGAATAACTTTGGGGTTTAAGGGATTGGATGCACAAGCAGTATTCCCGCTTAGTACAGGTGAAGGCTAGCAAAAGACTGGGAAGCGACCAGCTAGAGAGCGACAACAGTCATGAACATGCATTAAAATTAATCAACACCGAATGCAAGCATGAGTAGGATATAATCCACCATGAACATAAATATCGTGAAGGCTATGTTGATTTTGTTTCAACTACATGCGTGAACATGCGCCAAGTCAAGTCACTTAAATCATTCAGAGGAGGATACCACCCTATCATACCACATCATAACTATCTCAATAGCATGTTGGCATGCAAGGTAAACCATTATAACTCATAGCTAATCAAGCATGGCACAAGAAACTATGATCTCTAATTGTCATTGCAAACATGTTTTATTCATAATAGGCTGAATCAGGAACGATGAACTAATCATATTTACAAAAACAAAAGAGGTCGAGTTCATACCAGCTTTTCTCATCTCAGCCAGTCTATCATATAACATCATAATTGCCTTTCACTTGCACGACCGAATGATGTGAATAATAATAATAGTGCACGTGCATTGGACTAAGCTGGAATCTGCAAGCATTCAATAAACAGGAGAAGACAAGGCAATATGGGCTCTTTTGTCAGATCAACAATAATGCATATAAGAGCCACTTCAACAATTTAATTATGGTCTTCTCCTATCGACCCCCAAAGAAAAGAAAAGAAATAAAACTATTTACACGGGAAAACTCCCAACAAGCAAAAGAAGAACATGAAATATTTTTGGGTTTTCTTTTTAATTACTACTACAAGCATGGAAAGTAAACTAATTAAAAGCTACAACTAATTTTTTTTGGTTTTTCTTAAGGTTTATTAAACACACAAGAAGAAAGCATAAAAAGGAAAATAAACTAGCATGGATGATACAATGAAAAAGTATGAGCACCGACATCTAGCAATGAGTGTGTGAACATAAATGTAATGTCGGTGGGAAATACGTACTCCCCCAAGCTTAGGCTTTTGGCCTAAGTTGGTCTATGGCCACGGTTGGCCTGGCGGATATGCATAATAGTAGTTGGGGTCGTACTGAGAAGAAGAAGAGGAAGACTCCGATTGCCACTGGCTGGCAATCATCTCCGGATCCCACTGGTAATTAGACTGTCATGAAGGATCAACTTGTGGTTCCGGCTCTGGCTCCATGGCTGGTGCAGGGTTCCGGTAGGCGTGAATAGCCTTCAACGGAACAAGGTACGTGCCTATAGATAAATCAAACAAAGAAGGAGCAGGCAGGGTAATAGTCTCAGGATGATGTTTATTAAAGAACAATTGATATTTAAGCTCTCCTTCCCTATTCTTAACAATAAAATCATGTGCCACCATACTTTTATAATCTAGATAAACACGAGGCAGCACTTTTTCTTCCTTCTCATAATGCCTAATAGGTATGTTAAAATGTGCAGCTAGGCGTGAAGCATAGATGCCTCCAAAGATGGGGCCCTTTGTACGGTTCAGACTTAACCGTTTGGCAATAATGCCGCCCATACTAACAGAGTTATCACCATATAAACCGTGGAGCAAAATAATAATATCAGGGATACTAAGGTTTCCACAGTTTCCGCGACCAATTAAGCAACGACTAGCAAATAATGCAAAATAACGTAAAACAGGAAAATGTATGCTAGTGATTCGTGCATCGGAAACCTTCCTTGTTTCCCCTACAGTGATAGTATCAATAAACCCCTCCACATCATCGCGATGTGGTTCTTCTGTCTTGCCCTCAAAAGGGACTAAACAAACCCAACAAAAATCATAAAGTGACATCTCCTTATGCTCATCATATAAATAAAACTCCACCGTAGGTGGTGAGCTCCTAGAATGGAAATGAAAGTTTTGCACAAAGATATTTGTGAGTAAGAGATACTGATCGCATTGGTCGTGGAGGAAAGCGGTGAGGCCTGCATTCTTAGCCAATTCATGAAAATCTTCATAAATCCCGGCTGCTCTCAAGAAATCCTCGGAAGGCCATTCACACACCCGAACCTCCGCGGTGCGAGGCAGATTATACTTAGGCTTCGGTGCCTTTTCCTTCGAGCTTTGGCTTGATGAGCCCCTCAAAAGTCTCCTCATCATTTTCTGAAAAATTCTGAAATTTTTAGTAACTTCAAAATAAAAGTAAACCAAACTCAATAATATTGATAGCAACTACTCCTACAAGTGCCTAGAGCCTATATCATGCATCAAAACTACTTGGAACCATATAAATTTGACATGCAAGCTCAAGAACAGGGTCACCTAAGCAGCAAAAATTTGCAATGAATAAAGCACTAGAACAAAAACTAATTGGACCAATGGAGGAGTCACATACCAAGGAACAATCTCCCCAAGCAGTTTTGTGAGAGGTGCTTTGAGCAAGGAGATCGAAAATGGTAGCAAAACGAGCTTGGACTCGGGTTTGAGCTGGTTATTCGTGTTTGGGGGAGGAAGAAGGAGTGTGTGGGTGAAAGGATAAGTGGAGGAGGGCCACCGTGGGCCCACGAGGCAGGGGGCGCGCCCAGGGGGTAGGGCGCGCCCTCCACCCTCGTGGGCAGGTGGTTGACCCCCCTGCTGTGTTCTCAGTGCCAAATATTCTCAAATATTCTGGAAAAAATCATATTTAAATTTCAGGGCATTTGGAGAACTTTTATTTTCGAGGTATTTTTATATTGCACGGATAATCAGATAACAGACAGAAAAATATTTGTTTTTATTTTATTTAATATAAATAACAGAAAGTAAAAGTGGGGTACAGAAGGTTGTGCCTTCTAGTTTCATCCATCTCATGATCATCAAAAGGAATCCACTAACAAGGTTGATCAAGTCTTGTTAACGAACTCATTCCGAATAACATGGAACCGGAGAAATTTCGAATAACACTATGTTACCTCAACGGGGATATGCACATCCCCAATAATAAGAATATCATATTTCTTCTTGACAGTAGGAAGAGGAAATTCAAAACCTCCAAATATAATCGATGGAATTTTTCCAATAGAGTTGATACTATGAACTTGAGGTTGTTTCCTCGGAAAGTGTACCGTATGCTCATTACCATTAACATGAAAAGTGACATTGCCTTTAGTGCAATCAATAACAGCCCCTGCAGTATTCAAAAAGGGTCTTCCAAGAATAATAGACATACTATCGTCCTCGGGAATATCAAGAATAACAAAGTTCGTTAAAATAGTAACGTTTGCAACTACAACAGGCACATCCTCACAAATACCGACAGGTATAGCAGTTGATTTATCAGCCATTTGCAAAGATATTTCAGTAGGTGTCAACTTATTCAAATCAAGTCTATGATATAAAGAGAGAGGCATAACACTAACACCGGCTCCAAGATCACATAAAGCAGTTTTAACATAGTTTCTTTTAATGGAGCATGGTATAGTTGGTACACCGGGATCTCCAAGTTTCTTTGGTATTCCACCCTTAAAAGTATAATTAGCAAGCATGGTGGAAATTTCAGCTTCCGGTATCTTTCTTTTATTTGTAATAATATCTTTCATGTACTTAGCATAAGGATTGGTTTTGAGCATATCAGTTAATCGCATACGCAAAAAGATAGGTCTAATCATTTCAGCAAAGTGCTCAAAATCCTCATCATCCTTTTTCTTGGATGGTTTGGGAGGAAAAGGCATGGGTTTCTGAACCCAAGGCTATCTTTCTTTACCATGTTTCCTAGCAACAAAATCTTTCTTATCATAACGTTGAATACTTTGATTGTGGGTTATCAAGATCAACAACAGGTTCAATTTCTATATCATTATCATTACTAGGTTGGGCATCATCATGAACATTATCATTAAGATTACCACTAGTTTCAGGTTCATTATACCAGATTGAGTTTCAGCATCAGAAATAGAAATATCATTTGGATTCTCAAGTGTTTCAACAATAGGATCACTAGAAGCATGCAAAGTCCTATCATTTTTCTTTTTCTTCCTTTTAGAAGGACTAGGTGCATCTATATTATTTCTCTGAGAATCTTGTTCAATTCTCTTAGGATGGCCTTCAGGATACAAAGGTTCCTGAGTCATTTTACCACCTCTAGTCATAACTCTAACAACATTATCATTATTCTTATTATTCAATTCATTGAGCAAATCATTTTGAGCTTTAAGTACTTGTTCTACTTGAGTGGTAACCATAGAAGCATGTTTACTAATAAGTTTAAGTTCACCTTTAACATTATCCATATAATCACCCAAGTGTTCAAGCATATTTGAATTGTATTTCAATTGTCTACCAAAATAAGCATTAAAATCTTCTTGCTTAGCCATAAATTTATCAAACTCATCTAAGCATGGGCTAGCAAACTTAGTAAATGGGATTTCAGCTTTATCATATCTATAGAGAGAATTTACCTTTACTACCTGTGTCGGGTTATCAAGACCATGAGTTTCTTCAATAGGTAGAGGATTAAGATCATATGTTTCTTCAACAGGCGGTAAATTAAGACCATGTATTTCTTCAATAGGAGGTAAATTCTTAACATCTTCAGCTTTAATACCTTTTTCTTTCATAGATTTCTTTGCCTCTTGCATATCTTCAGGACTGAGAAATAGAATACCCCTCTTCTTCGGAGTTGGTTTAGGAATAGGCTCAGGAATTGGCTCGGAGGTGTCCAATTATTTTCATTTGTCAACATATTATTCAATAGAATTTCAGCTTCATCCGGTGTTCTTTCCCTGAAAACAGAACCAACACAACTATCCAGGTAATCTCTGGAGGCATCGGTTAGTCCATTATAAAAGATATCAAGTATTTCATTTTTCTTAAGAGGATGATCAGGCAAAGCATTAAGTAATTGGAGAAGCCTCCCCCAAGCTTGTGGGAGACTCTCTTCTTCAATTTGCACAAAATTATATATATCCCTTAAAGCAGCTTGTTTCTTATGAGCAGGGAAATATTTAGCAGAGAAGTAATAAATCATATCCTGGGGACTACGCACACAACCAGGATCAAGAGAATTAAACCATATCTTAGCATCACCCTTTAATGAGAACGGAAATATTTTAAGGATATAAAAGTAACGAGTTCTCTCATCTTTAGTGAACAGGGTGGCTATATCATTCAATTTAGTAAGATGTGCCACAACAGTTTCAGATTCATAACCATGAAAAGGATCAGATTCAACCAAAGTAATTATATCAGGATCAATAGAGAATTCATAATCCTTATCAGTAACAAAGATAGGTGAAGTAGCAAAAGCAGGGTCAGGTTTCATTCTAGCATTTAGAGATTGCTTACTCCATTTAGCTAATAACCTTTTGAGTTCATTTCTATTTTTGCAAGCTAAAATAGCTAAAGAAGCTTCTTGATCAAAAACATAACCCTTAGGAATAACAAGTGATTCTTCATCATCACTTTCATCAGTATCATCAGATTCAATATTTTCAATTTCTCTAGCCCTAGCAAGTTGTTCATCAAGAAAATCACTAAGTGGCACAGTAGTATCAGGCATAGAGGTAGTTTCATCATAAGTATCATGCATAGCAGAAGTGGCATCATCAATAACATGCGACATATCAGAACGAATAGCAGAAGCAGGTGTAGGTGTCGCAAGCTTACTCAAAACAGAAGGTGAATCAAGTGCAGAGCTAGATGGCAGTTCCTTACCTCCCCTCGTAGTTGAGGGATAGATATTGGTTTTTGGATCTCTCAAGTTCTTCATAATGATAAGCAGATATATATCCCAAGTGACTCAAAGAATAGAGCTATGCTCCCCGGCAACGGCGCCAGAAAATAGTCTTGATAACCCACAAGTATAGGGGATCGCAACAGTTTTCGAAGGTAAAGTATTCAACCCAAATTTATTGATTCGACACAAGGGGAGCCAAAGAATACTCTCAAGTATTAGCAGCTGAGTTGTCAATTCAACCACACCTGGAAACTTAATATCTGCAGCAAAGTATTTAGTAGCAAAGTAATATGATAGTAGTGATAACGGTAACAAAAGGTAACAGTAGTAAAAGTAATGTTTTTGGTATTTTGTAATGATGATAGCAATAGCAACGGAAATGTAAATAAGCGGAGAACAATATATGAAAAGCTCGTAGGCAATGGATCGGTGATGGAGAATTATGCCGGATGCGGTTCATCATGTAACAGTCATAACCTAGGGTGACACAGAACTAGCTCCAGTTCATTGATATAATGTAGGCATGTATTCCGAATATAGTCATACATGCTTATGGAAAAGAACTTGCATGACATCTTTCGTCCTACCCTCCCGTGGCAGCGGGGTCCTTACGGAAACTAAGGGATATTAAGGCCTCCTTTTAATAGAGAACCGGAACAAAGCATTAACACATAGTGAATACATGAACTCCTCAAACTATGGTCATCACCGGTAAGTATCTCGATTATTATCACTTCGGGATTAATGGATCATAACACATACTAGGTGACTATAGACTTGCAAGATAGAATCAAGAACACTCATATATTGGTGAAAACATAATAGGTTCAGATCTGAAATCATGGCACTCGGGCCCTAGTGACAAGCATTAAGCATAGCAAAGTCATAGCAACATCAATCTCAGAACATAGTGGACACTAGGGATTAAACCCTAACAAAACTAAATCGATTACATGATAGATCCCATCCAACCCATCATCGTCCAGCAAGCCTACAATGGAATTACTCACGCACGACGGTGAGCATCATGAAATTGGTGATGGAGGATGGTTGATGATGACGATGGCGACGGATTCCCCTCTCCGGAGCCCCGAACGGACTCCAGATCAGGCCTCCCGAGAGGTTTTAGGGCTGGGCGGTGGCTCCGTATTGTAAAACGTGATGATTTCTTCTTTCTGATTTTTTTCTCCCCGAAACACAATATATGGAGTTGGAGTTGGAGTCGAAGAGGCAACAGGGGGCCCACGAGGTAGGGAGCGCGCCCTAGGGGGGCAGGCGCGCCCCCACCCTCGTGGAGAGGTGGTGGGCCCCCTGGCCTTCATCTTTTGCAGGTATTTTTCATATTTTCTGAAAAAGTTGCTCCGTGAAGTTTCAGGTTATTCCGAGAACGTTTGTTTCTGCACATAAATAACACCATGGTAATTCTGCTGAAAACAACGTCAGTCCGGGTTAGTTCCATTCAAATCATGCAAGTTAGAGTCCAAAACAAGGGCAAAAGTGTTTGGAAAAGTAGATACGACAGAGACGTATCATTATGCAAGCTTATTTGTGTTACTTCCCTTGCTTGCTTGTGTGCTTGTTGTTGTTGCATCATATATGTTGCTCATCCTACTTTGATGCAAAGTTTAATTTAATAAAGAAAAGCTAAAAATTGTTAGTTGCCTATTCATCCCCCTCTAGTAAACTATATCGATCCTTTCAGCTTCCCATTAGTATCTGATATGAAGTTGTGGGGAAAAATAGAGTTAGCCAACAAAAGGAAAACGTCTCGATATGGGCTTTTCTTAGTTCTATGAGTAGGCAAAAACTTCTAACAATATTTGCAAAAGAAGAAGAATTTTTTAACAAGATTCTATAAGTTATCGTGTTAATGAACTTAGGGTTTGTTTGGTTTCTATCTTGGCATAAATTGCCTGGACTGAGCACCTGTCTGTCACCTGCCTGAGGTTTTGGTTCCTACACAGAGATTTTCATCTGAGAAACCTGCCCATCCAAGGGTGCCTAAGTCGGGCCAGAGAAATTGGAGGCCTGAGACTTGCTCCATCCCATCCTTCCTACCTGAAGTAAAATAAGAGTAAAGGTACACCTACGTAAATATTCTTAAGTTCCCTACATAAAGGCTGACTTGGCAGTTTTTAATTTGTCATTACTTAGGGGCACAGTGTAACACCCACAATGCGGCTATATCTCCCACATGTTGGGGCACGACTTAGAGGCATAGCCACATGGTAGGTTTGTCGCAAGAGGGGTAATCTTCACACAATCCCATGTACTGAATAGAAAGGGATAAAGAGTTGGCTTACAATCGCCACTTCACACAATACAAGTTAAACATACAACATCCAGAATACAATCAAGGTCCGACTACGAAACCAAAATAAAAGAAGACAACCCCAAATGCTAGATCCATGATCGTCCCAACTGGGCTCCACTACTGATCAACAGGAACGAAACAAAACAATGATCAAGACCTTCATCGAGCTCCCACTTGAGCTGGGTTGCATCACCTGCACTGGTATCATCGGCACCTGCAACTGTTTGGAAGTATCTGTGAGCCAGAGGACTCAGTAATCTCACACCCATGAGATCAAGACTATTTAAGCTTATGGGTAGGAAAGGGTAGTGAGGTGGAGCTGCAGCAAGCACTAAGCATATATGGTGGCTAACATACGCAAATAAGAGCGAGAAGAGGAGCAACGCAACAGTCGTGAAGCTAGAAATGATCAAGAAGTGATCCTGAAACTACTTACGCACAAACATAACCCAAGAACCGTGTTCACTTTCCGGACTCCGCCAAAAAGAGACCATCACGGCTACACACGCGGTTGATGCATTTTAATCAAGTCAAGTGTCAAGTTCTCTATAACCGAACATTAACAAAATCCCATCTGCCACATAACCACGGGCACGAATTTCAAAATTTCAAACCCTGCAGGGGTGTCCCAACTTAGCCCATCACAAGCTCTCACGGTCAATGAAGGATATTCCTTCTCCCAGGAAGACCCGATCAGACTCGGAATCCCGGTTACAAGACATTTCGACAATGGTAAAACAAGACCAGCAAAGCCGCCCGATGCGCTGACAATCCCGATAGGAGCTACACATATCTCGTTCTCAGGGCAACACCGGATAGGTCAAGCTACGAGTAAAGCCAGCCCTCAAGTTGCCCCGAGGTGGCCCCGTAGGCTGCCCGGTTTGGACCAACGCTTAGAGAAGCACTGGCCCGGGGGGTTAAAATAAAGGTGACCCTCGGGTTGGCCGACCCAAGGGAAAGGTAATAGGTTGTTAGGAAAATGTAAAACCAAGGTTGGGCCTTGCTGGAGGAGTTTTATTCAAAGTGAACTGTCAAGGGGTTCCCATAACACCCAACTGTGTAAGGAACGCAAAAATCAAGGAACATAACACCGGTATGACGGAAACTAGGGCGGCAAGAGTGGAACAAAACACCAGGCATAAGGCTGAGCCTTCCACCCTTTACCAAGTATATAGATGTATTAATTAAATAAGAGATATTGTGATATTCCAACATATCCATGTTCCAACATGGAACAATCTTCAACTTCACCTGCAACTAGCCACGCTGTAAGAGGGGCTGAGCAAAGCGGTAACATAGCGAAACAACGGTTTGCTAGGAAAGGAGGGTTAGAGGCTTGACATGGTGATATGGGAGGCCTGATATAGCAAGTGGTAGGTATCGCGGCATAGCAATAGAGCGAACAACTAGCAAGCAAAGATAGAAGTGATTTCGAGGGTATGGTCATCTTGCCTGCAAAGTTCTCCGAGTTGACGAAAGCTTGATCCTCGTAAGCGTACTCAACGGGTTCCTCGATCACGCACTCGTCTCCCGGCTCTACCCAAATCAAGAACACAAGCAAAAAGGACCAACAATCAATCACGGTGCAATGCGCAAGCAACATGATGCAGAACATGGCATGACATGCGGGATGTGATATGCAATGCATATGCATGCTTCGGAAAGGAAAGATTGAACCAGGCATCAACTTGGCAAACCAAGTGTGCCGCTAGAAAGATGAGTTGATTTCGGTCAAAATCGATATAAAGATCACCAGAATCGGATGCACGGTTTGCAAATGGCAATCAAAACAAGAATGGCACAATTCTGCGATTAACAGCACGATGCCATCTAGAATGCACCAAGAAACTAAGCTACTGCACTCCAACATAGCAAAAAAGCAAATGGCAGTGATCTACTCAAGATGCTTGACAAAAGATGAACACTAAGCTACGGCTAAATCACACAAGAGCAGGTTCAAACAAGCATGGCAAAAGTGCAAAAGATATCAGCTTCACGAACTTAGTGAAAAATACTAACATGCCAGGAACAACATCAGGAAGCAATGTTTAGAGCAAGCTAACAACATGCTACAGGAGCAGATCATAGCAAACAAAGGCATGGCATAAATCTACTCAAAGCATAGAACAAAAGTCCCTTACTGATCATGAGCCAAAAAGGCACAGAAGATATTATGGCATCCATGTAAACATAGCAAGAATTGTTAACAGATTCAGACTTAACAGAAAACAGAGCATGGCATAAAAAGAATTATGAAGGCATCTTTACAAGCTCAATTCACTCAACACAAGGCATTGCATAACAAGATAAGCATAGCATCAGCAAGATGGCATGTTTATGAAGCTAACCAAGGCAAAAGCAAGTTCATAGCATGCATGGATCAACTACAACATCCATGGCAAAATTGATTAACATGTAAACAATCTGCCAGGAACATTTTATAGCAAAAGTAGGGCAAGATTGAGACATTCTAGGGCACTCCATAATTGCAAACAGGGGCACGGATGGGTAGAGCATAACCATATGCCCAAATCATCCTTACTGAAGCAACTCAAATAAAGCATGGATCTCACTGTAGCAACATGGTTACATGTCATCAAAATAATAGCAGACAAAGACTTAGCCAAAATCCCGAGATCTTAAAATCAGTAATAACACGAAGGCTACTTTGCATGCTTGTGCTAGTCACCAAAAAGATCACGAAAATACATGGCATACATCCCTGTAAAGATGGCATGGCATAGACCAAAATACACCTAGAGCTCATGCCCATATGCAGCACACAATAATTGTAGCAAAAATGACAAATTCTCATACTCTGCTAAGAATCAGCACCTAACAATTTATAGCACTCTTGCATCAGTGATTTGGGCATCAAGATGGACTCAAACAAGCACACCACAATGGAACAAAATGAATAGCACATCATGATAAACATTTTGATATATTGCACGCACAAAATGGAGCTACGGTCATGGAGTTATGATGCGATGAACAAAGCCTGAAAATATAAGGGGAAAAAGGACTTAGTGGAATTTTACCCTCGCGAGAACTCAACGCGGGACGAGGTGGTGCGGGATGAGAGGATCCGGGCGCGCGGGGAGGCCGTTTGGTTTGGATACCGGTGGATCTCGTCCCACATGGACGGATCTGGCCGGAGAGAGATCCGGCGGACTCCAGGTGGATTCCGGTGACGAGAACTCCGGTGAGGGGCGAGGAGGGACCGCGGACGACGGCGTACTGTGCGTGCGGCGGTGGACGCCGGCGGGTGGCGGCACGCGTGGCGATGCGGAGGCGGACGACGGGAGGCGGCGAGGCCGGCAAGCTGCGGCGCGCGGCGGAGTGAGGCGCGAGCGGCGCGCCGTGATGGCGGACGGGCGAGGCGGCGGCGACACTGGAGGAGAGGCGCGGTCGGGCCGCGTCCGGCTTGGCCCAGATCGGCCCGGGGCGGGCCGCGGCGCGATGAGGAGAGAGAGGCGTGGCCGGGAGGCGACGTGGCGGCGCGCTAGTGGCTCCGGGTGGCGGCGGTGCTGAGGTGGCATGACGAGATTGGTCGGAGTGGGGTGGCCGGGCGCAACAGACGTGTCCGGCGGCGGGGTTTTTGTCCGGCGGCGCGAAGAGAAAGTTTGCTAGGGTTTCATCTGCACGAATTTTCGGAGGAGAGCACCTATTTATAGGTAGAAGCAGATGGGAGTGTCCAAATGAGGTGTAGTTTTCGGCCACGTGATCGTGATCCGACGACGGAGGACATGGAGATGGTTTGGAAGGGTTATTGGGCCATTTTGGAGGGGTGTTGAGCTGCAACACACACGAGGCCTTTATGATTCCCCGGTTAACCGTTGGAGTATCAAACGGACTCCAAATGGCACGAAACTTGACAGACGGTCTATCGGTGGTGTACCAAGGCCACTTGGCAAATTTCGGTCCATTCCGAGAACGTTTAACACCCGCACACGAAAAGAGACAAAAGGGGGCGCCGAAGGACGTAGAAGTGTCGGATTGCAAAACGGACAATGGGGAAAATGCTTGGAAGCATGAGACGAATACGTATGCAAATGTGATGCACATGATGACATGATATGAAATGCATGACATGAACAAAAGGCAAAACGAAGACAAAAACCCAACCACGAAGGGAATATCGTATCGCATCTCCGGAAAAGGCAAGAGTCAGAGTTATAAATATGGAAAGTTGTATCTGGGGCGTTACACACGGGCCCACCCCTGAAATTCATTGGGGGGAGAGGGGGAGGGGGGTGATTAGTGTTTAGGAATTTACATAAGGCTAAGTAAAAACTGTTTGTAAGTGTAGTCGTCGCTAGGTGGTCTACGGATCTAGATGTAAATTTTACTTCTAGTGTTTTTTATGCTATTTTGACAGTTGATGAGTAGACCATAAATTTCTCGTAAGAAAAAGTAAAAAACTGTTTTTAGGTGTAGCATTAGTGGTAAAATAATCTAAATAAATGATGAACCAAACACCCCATGGAGCTTGTCTCCACATAGGCATATTTTGAGGGCATCAACCGAACACTACTTCATGCTAGGAATATTCTCAAGCATCCCCTCTTGGTGATGCTGCTTAATACGCGGCAGATCGGAGACTCGGGCCTTCCGGGTAGACATGTCACATCTGAGCTGAGAAAAAGAAGAAATCGTGACCTGAGTGAATTATTTGCTGAAGTCTACTCTATACTGTTATCATGCATGCATGCATCATGCCTGTATTTAGTAGTATTTCCTTGATCGCTTGGCCGCGTCCCTGGAATCGACGAATGGGCAAGGGAATCTCGTTTCCATTTCTGGGGTGAGATGCCACTCGCCCCCGACTCCTGTCGCATTGCTGCCCCCTCGCCGCCACCGTCAGCGTCAACGTCCCGTAACGCCTATAAGACGGAAGCGCGCCACCGCAACCACCACCGCGGTTCCTACACCCACCCTTGCTCCGCACCAGGCAGCACGGCCGGAGTCCGGTCGTCACCCCACCCGACCTGACCGATGGAGGCGTTGCTTGCAGAGCTCCCCGCTGGGGGTGTGGGCGCGCTGGCTGCCACCGCCGTGGCTGTCGGCCTGCTGGCCGTGGCCGTCGCGCTCGCCGCTAAGGTTGACGTTGGGATGGGGCGCAAGAACCGCACCAACGCCCCCCCAGGTGACGATCACTCTCACCGACTCTCACGATGTGCGGCCGACGCCGTGGTGTTGTTGCTTCTTTTCTCTTCTAGCTAGCTCAATGCTATTGGGACTGGGAGGTTTTCTCGATAAATGCTCTTGGTTGCTACTGCTTGTTTGGTGTGATATACTCCTGCATTTCTAAATATAAGTCCTTTTAGAGATTTCAATATAAACTATATGAATGTATATAAAAGTTTTTGAAAGTGTAAATTTATTCATTTTTACTCTGTATGTAGTCTATGTTAAAATCTCTAAAAAGACTTATAGTTAAAAACGGAGGAAATAAGTTCCTTTTTGCACGAGTTTAAACCAAAAACTCTCGAAATATACGTAATCAAATTCAGTAAACAAAGATACATCTGTCTACTACACTATAAAGATCATTATGACAATTAGTTTATTGGCAACTTAAGATGTACTCTTCGAGGGTGAATGGACAATCACCAACTACGTTCTTTTTATAAGACATATATATAAGAGTTTTAGAGTGAAAAAAGTAATACTATGTGGTTTTCATCCATTTTCTGATAGACACGTTCTATCAAATATTATATTAAGTTAAATTTGTAGAGAACAAACGTTCTCCATGTATTCTTCTAGTGCAGGCCGGCCTGGGTTTGGTTCGCGGTCGCACACAAATGCAATGCATGATATCAACATGACGCGAGGTTCGTGCAGCACAGCATCACCCTGTAGTCTACCTATATAATTACATCACTATGAAATCCGAGTATCACTCATCGGCACATCATCACCCTGTAGTCTACCCATATAATTACATCATTGTGAAACCCGAGGGTCGTGTGATATGTCAAGCATAAGAGCTTTATTTGATTAATGGAAGAAAAATCGAATGGAAACCTATATAATAAATTTCAATAGAAACCATGCAACTCATCTGATCTGGGCACCAGTGAAGATTCAACACACCAATGTGAGACCCGACAAACCACTATGCTATCATCCATTGAATTAGTCAAGCAAAGTTATCTTTATTACCCATCACTCTTGATTTGATGACTTTGTATCCATCGCGGAAACCAACGATACTCCAATCACCAGGGCATAACAAGCCCCTTCGCCAGCCAAAATAGTTAGCCCAACACCGAGAACAAGGCAACTCTGGCTCTGGCGACGAGTCTCATGAGATTTTACATTTTATATTTATTTCCATTTTTAATACAAAACTGCACATTATTCAACATATTTCCTTGGTAACACCGCTTGTAAGGCTAATATGGCTCCTCGCTCATAGACCCATGTGGGAGCACACCAATTTATATAGTGGCAATCTTGGCTCAAACATGACCACTTTGGCTGCAGTGTTGGCTTTTAACCTATGGATGCACCACTGCCTCAAACCTGACCAGTTTCCTTGCAAAATTCCGCACTTGTATGTGTTTGCATGTTGAGATATTAATATTCCATTAAATGGAGGCCACATGTAAGCTTAGACAATGCTGAGTTTATTGTTGTTGCTTGGAGGCGGTTGTGCAAAGTGTAGGGAGGCAACCTCTAACCCTTAGAGGCAGCATGAGAGGTACGCAAATCATACATTATGGATGCTCTAAGATAGCCAATTAGATGCCATGTTGGTACGTTATGCCAGGAAACAATTCAAAATCATATCTAACCCATTTTGAACCCGAAGTAAACGAGTTTGTTTTTCCAAAATTCTAGAATTATATTGCAAACAAAATGATAACTTCTTCATATTTTTCTTGAACTCCTAATTTTTACTTAACTGAATCAAAGTGCATTATAAACTATAATTTTTTATGGAATCTATATTCTATGTTATTTACTATTTTGGAATTTGATTGAAAATTGAGGATTATATTTGATTGGATTATGTGGTTTTAAATATATTTAAATTAAGCTAGAATCAAAATGTGAAACATAAAATTAAATATCATAAATTACTATATACACTAAATCTATAACTTTTGGAACAAGTATCATTTAACTTTTGGGATGATATATTTGTTAAAATTCTTCTATAACATATGTTCCGAATAAGAGCACTAATTAAGCATTTCAATATATGTCCTCCATAGGAGCCTACATTAACTACTTGTTTAGATCAAATTGTGGCTCCTCTGAACTTCATACCATGAATAATAGTTTAACTAGAACCAGAAAAACACGCGTTAGGAACATCAATAGCGTTAGCATTAGCTTCCTTGCCTTTGCATACCTTTCCTCACCCCTTTAATAAAAGATATATGTTTTGCAAGGGATGGCCAATAACAAGATGAACCCAAATGCCCAATCTTTCCAATAGTATTCCTTACTCATGAATTGATACGCTTGTTCATGGCATCGTTTATGTCCATGGTACCATCATACATACCTTCTACTGTTAACCCTATGAGATAGGGCTTTGATAGGCCAGTCAATCCCCTCTTTCTTTTAGGTTGTTTAGGACTTCCTCAACCAACTTTATCCCCGAGAAAGCCTTTCCGAGATTTAAAGAAGGTTGATCTCTTTGAATATTGATAGTTCATAATCAGCAAAATAAGCAGTGGTAAGCAACTAATAATCTCGATGCAGGACTGTTGTTCCAATAGGCCCCTCCTGGAAAACCTTCTTTCGCAAAAAAGGGTTGAAAGGGCTTGTTCCCACTAGGAAGACCAAAGATCTTGCGCGGAAGGTCCGCCAGAAAAACTCAAATGAGAAATAACTGCCATTATCTCTTCATGATTAATCCAAATTTGAAGTACCTTTTGACCAAAGAAAAGCCAGCTTCTTGACACAATTGCCTCTTTACCTTTATATAGGTAGATTCTAGGGATTATTACCTAGTAAGTCTATTTTGTACAAGAGCCTCTCCTATCCGATAGAAAGGGTCCCATGAACCCGAGCCAATGCGCAAGGCTGGACTCGAACAAAGGGGCCTCATCATCAAGAATTTGATCTTTCTCTGAATCATCTACCAATGGTTTGTTGTCAATTGCAATTTGTGTTGGCCAACTCTGGTGCCTATAAGTAAGAAGCATCTGTATTGGCAAGCTAATAGTTTGAGCAAAACCTTACAGTTGTTTTGCCACAAAAGTTTGTCAGTATTATTTTTTACTAAAAAATGTTGTAGGGGAGACCCCTGTAAAAAGCTTGTTTTTTGAATAATAAGAATTCAAATTCACATCCATGAGGATTTCAATCCTGGTGGCTGGGTTGTTCATCTACGCCGCTAGCCACATGAGAGCCAGGCTCGCTTTTTTTGCATCATTTATTGCAATACTACATTTTACAAAACCTTGGGAATTTTGTCCATGTGTGTCAAACCTTATAAATATTTTATCTTCACCACATTTGCATTGATTGCCCCACACTGATGTAAGGATAGATATCTATATTGTTCAGAACTAATTAACAGCAAACAATTCTAGACAATCTCCTTTGACTTAAGTCTGCATGAAACAATTTCTATATGAACATATGATGCTTGATACAGGCTGAACTACTTGTGACATGGGTAATTGTGGTATTCCGTAATAGCCTAATTTTGATGTTATGAGATTATTTGAGTCTAACGGCTCCATCTCTCCATTATCCCTCAATTGCAGTTATGGATGCCAGAAAATTGCAAAGAGCCGTTCGTATATGCTATATGTATGGTATATAGCCTTGTCCGAATAAAATTTGTTAGAAACTAAGAAAGAGAAATAAAATGATTTCCATGTTAATTTATTTGGATGGCCTAAAATTTTATCATCTATGCGGGAGATATATCGTACTGACATATTTCAAATACTCCCTCCATTTCTGTATACAAGGCCACATTTCAAATACTCACAATATGGAAATACTGACACATGGAGTATATTGACACATGGAGTATCAAGTATGCAGTTTAAATAACAATAAATTCTACTTCGAGGCCAACATTTATTTGTGTCTGGTTTTATTTAATTGATATGCAGTGGTTCCTGGTTTGCCGATTATTGGAAATCTACATCAACTAAAAGAAAAGAAGCCCCATAAGACTTTTGCAAAATGGTCTGATATTTATGGGCCAATATATACAATAAGGACAGGGGCATCTTCGATAGTTGTGCTCAACTCAACAGAGGTAGCCAAGGAGGTAGGATGGAAACTGTGATCTTCCATCTTTGTTAAATTCCTTTGAGCATTTGTATGTTACTATGTCGAACTACCTACTATCTTTATTTGGGTAATTGCGACAATTTGACGCTTTGGTCAGCTGACCATGATTTGGTAATATTGTGTGTAGTCTGCATTTATCATATTTGTTTGTATGTTCTTGTTGCAATTATGCTTGTACTATTTCTTTTGAATGGCAATATAATAAAAATAAACTTTCCTGGAGTCTTTTTTGAACTCAAACTCTAACCATAGATCAATAAGATGTTATTGTGCTTTATATTTCCATCATACCGGTGATAAATCAAGGATTTTAATGAGTTGTGAATTGATCTCTCTACATTCAGACTACCCAGATAAAAACTAAGCTAGTAACTCACAATATGCATATAGTTGTCGTATGGTCACCAGGCGGTTTGTTTTTGGTTCCCAAGCTACGCCGAGCTCTTATTTTTAAAAAAATAAAAATAAAATGCACCTCTATGTTTTAGAAACTTAAAAATAAAACATGTGTAGATCTGAGAATACATTAGAGATGAGTAAAATTGCATAGAAAAAGTTTTCTTGTTTCGAGATAAGCAGAAGAAAAATGATGAGCTATCTATAGTTGCGAGAATAGGGACGTGAACTAGGAGCACTCGGTGACGACACTCACTGGAATCTCACCCGCTCCTCTGTTGTCTAGGGATTGGTGGAAAATTAGATGAAATGAATTGTTGTTGTTTAATAGATCCGTTCAGGGTCGATTGGCACAGTGCATACCTGTTTGCCGACAATAAATTAGGCCCAAGCCTGGCAGTATTGTTTCTCAAGCAACATGCATGACTAGATCAGCTACACGTAGCGGTAAATATCATGTGCTCCCAACAACTGCATGCTCCCATGCTCCAATTTTTAAAGCAGTAATTATAAGTGTTTCAAAACATTCTGAAAAAACTTGTGAATGTTCACAAGACATAAGTCTACATCCTCTGAAAATTTCAGATCCAAACGCGAAATATACATTGAGAAACAAAAAAAGAAAAACTGAACATAAATAGTGTCACAAGAAGACAAAAGCTAAAATGGCACTATTCACATGAAGATTTCTCTTTTTAGTTTCTCATTGTTTATTTCGATTTTGGATTTGAAAATTTTAGATTATCTAAACACATGTCTTGTGAACAACCACCAATTTTTTTTCGGAATTTGTTGAAACATTTAAAATTATCATTTTAGACATGGAGCATGGGAGCATGAAAGTGTTAAGAGCACTGGATATGTTCTCCCTCAAGAGAAAAAGCTCCATACGCAGCCATTGAATGCTGACATGAGAAGCGACTTTTTGACGCGTCATTGACTGATGCGTGTAACTGTGGATGGAGTAAATGGCTAGTGGGTGAAAATGTGTTGTGTGGGAAAAAGTATATAGTGGGTAGAAAGAGAAAAATTACCATGCATTATGAGAATCAAATTGTAGTGTAACTTGTGTTTATTAAATGCTGGTGCATAACCCCTTACTGGATTAGTGGACGGATGAGCACAAATACGAATTAAGATTAACCATAAAGAGCATTGCTCTTGGAATTACATAGTACTGATAATCATGAGCTTAACACGATCCTGGGGACGACCAGGTGATTGGAAATAAAAAAAATACATAGTAGTACCGGTAATCCTGAGGCAAAACTCGGTTGAGTTACTTTGGAATAAAAATTACATAGTACTAAAACTCTTTCCGGCACCGTCGGCGGCAACATCATCAGCTTCAGACTTTCAGGCGCCTTTGAGCAGAAGAACAGTACAACAAGCAGGAGCGTCTCTGCATTGAACATAGCACCGGATGGTTGGGCTCTAGTACAGAACCCTCTGAGAATAAAGCCATAATTACATACGAGACACGGCAGATATACGAGGCAATAACTGAGGGCGATACAGAGAGGCTAATATAGTGGCTGTTGATCCCGAGGCAAGTGGGTGGGTATGATTTCAGTGGGCGTCATCGCCGAGTACTTCTATGCAATTTCGCGGGAATAGTGTTTTTATGTCAATATTTGTCTTTTATGCCCAGACCATGTCTGAAATTAATTTTTCCATGAAAGTAGTCATATACTGCATTATACATGTACGTGTTACGTTTCTTCGACTTTTATGATACTTATAAAACATACACTTTCTGAAATTTTCAAATGAAAAGCTTACTGGAGCTCCCCCAAAACTCCTCTCGGTCATGGATGCTTTGTTCTTGACTATTACTATTGGATAAGATGCAAAACTAAGCAATGTTAGCAGCATGGTAAAAATGTATCACATTTGACATGGGAAGCATATTATGTCCCTGTATTTGCAGGCAATGATTGAAAAATTCTTCTGCATATCTACTCGAAAGCTATCTAAAGCGTTGTCTGTGCTCACTCGTGGTAAAACCATGGTTGCTACCAGTGACTACGGGGAGTTCCACAAAACGGTGAAGCGTCATGTTATGGCGGCCGTGTTGGGTTCTTCTGCTCAGGTAAAAGTCTTAACACTTCCGCAACGATACAGTTTAGTTACCAGGCCTCCTCTAGGATTTCAGTTAGGTCTAACGGTGACATACTTTGGATATAATTTAGAGAAAATTCCGGAACACAAGGGACATGATGATGGATAACATGCTGAGCAGTTTTCATACGTTGGTGAGTGGTGACCCACATGCTCCTCTGAACTTCAGAGAGGTCTTCAAGGTCGAGCTATTCCGCTTGTCCTTGATACAGGTTGGTCGACGACATGGTTTTCTAGTGTGGTTTTACCCAGTGCAACATTTCCTGAATTTGTACCTTCATAACTGAGAATGCACACTGCAATTACAGAGTTTGGGTGAGGATGTGGGTTCGGTTTACGTGAAGGAGTTTGGAAGGGAGATATCCAAGGATGAAATCTACCAGATCACCGTGGTCGACCTGATGATGTGTGCAATCGATGTCGATTGGAGGGATTTCTTCCCATACCTCAGCTGGATTCCGAACAAGAGCTTCGAAACAAGAGTTCTTACCACAGAATCTAGGCGAACGGCGGTGATGCAGGCGCTGATCCATCAACAGAAGAAACGAATTGCGCGCGGCGAGGTGACACGAATGCGTACTGACAGTATTGTCCTTGTGTGATTCGTCTATGTGTTCGGCTAAAAATTGCTGTGGTACGCAGGCAAAGGTGTCCTATCTGGACAGCTTGCTGGCAGAGAACACGCTGACAGACGAACAGTTGACGATGCTGGTGTGGGAGGAGGTCATAGAGGCTGCAGATACCACGTTGGTCACTACCGAGTGGGCTATGTATGAGCTTGCCAAGAACCCAGATAAACAGGTGGGCACTACCTGCTGCAACTTAATTGCCACTCTCTCGGTTTTGTATCCTACTCATTCTGAATGCCGCCGCGAGATGCATTGTTAACCAGATTTTTCTTGGCACGTTAGGATCGTCTCTTCCGGGAGATCCAAGATGTCTGCGGCGACGAGATGGTCACCGAGGACCATCTGCCGCGGCTGCCGTACCTGAACGCGGTGTTCCACGAGACGCTGCGGCGCCATTCTCCTGTTGCACTGATACCTCCGAGGTTCGTCCATGAGGCCACCAAACTGGCCGGCTACGACATCCCAGCCGGCACTGAGGTAATTCATCCAAGAAATGGCATCGATCTAGATTGCCTGCTGACCATGGATTTCTGAAAGAATTTCTCTACTGTGCTAGATCATCATCAACCTGCACGGATGTAACATGAACAAGAACGATTGGGAGGAGCCCGAGGAGTGGAGGCCGGAGAGGTTCCTGGACGGGAGGTTCGAGGCGGCGGACATGTACAAGACCATGGCGTTCGGCGTCGGGAGGAGGGTCTGCGCCGGAAGCCAGCAGGCGACGACCATCTCGTGCGCCGCCATAGCGCGGTTCGTGCAGGAGTTCTCCTGGAGGCTCAGGGAGGGCGACGAGGAGAAGGTGGACACCGTGCAGCTCACCAGCTACAAGCTCCATCCGCTCCACGTGCATCTCTCGCCGAGAGGGAGGAAGTGAAGGGCAGTTTTGCTGTTCTTTAAAGAGGTAATTGGTAGTTTTGCTCTTCAGAACTTTGCCAAACAAGATCGATCGTAGTATGTATATGACGAATAAAGATTTGCTTGCTTGAAGAGTATAACGAATAAAGATTTGCTTGCCTGAATAATTTATTCAGGTGTTCAGTTGGCCTAGGATTAGTTGATTTTTATTTTGTTGTCATAACCAAAAGAATTCTCTGCGTGCCAGACACTGCGCACGGTGCAAGCCAGATTATTATAGGCATTTGCAGTATTCGCGCCATAAGCAGGCAACAAAGGAATGAAGCAACACATGTCAACAACTGGACGTGGGGACGCTCCTAGTCATGCAAAGGTGGAGTGTATGCCACCTCATTATGATTTGTGTTCTTTTGATGCTATAATGTGAGTTAATAAAAAAATGTCATTTATTAAAAAAAGGACACCGAGCCACAAAGAGCATAAGAAGGAACAATCATTGTTTTATTGATAGAAGAAGTCATGCCATAGAATATTGAGCATTGCCTAATATGGCAGCAGCCATTGCTGCCTCAAAATACGGAGTTTCTAACATTTCAGATCTTTCATACATTAGCAAGAGCATGAATGATGTGAGCGAGGTTGGCAAGCCACCTGGCGCAGGCGTATCCCAAACTTCGGCAATAGCCCTCTAGTCTAGTCTTTCGTTGCAGGGCATTGGAGGAAGAGGTGGCAGCTTGTTTCAGAGCAAGTTTTATAGTAAAGCCAACATGTATAATAGTTAGCTATAAAGATGTGTTATTTTATTAATACATGACCATCTTTTACTCTCACATAATGCAGCTAGCTCTTATTCTGTAGCTTGCTCCTCTTCTCTATTAACTTCTCTCTCCTCCTTGTCAGGAGAAAAATAATATTTTAACCCTTATAGTCTGCTTATATAAGCTTATTGTACTTGCTCTCAAGGTGAGAACTGCACATTGGACAGGTGTACAAATCTAGTATAGTCTTTATGTGGAGATTTGCACGTCTGTTTACTTGATTATTAGCAAGTAACCAGCCAAAGATTTTCACTTTGTTGGGAACTCTTGAAGATTAGATCAGAGAGAGTTGTGGGCCCGATCTATCATTATAGATTGTCCTATACACAACACAATAACTGTAGCAAAGTATTCCCCGTTCCAGACTGTGTTTGATTGTTTTTCTTACCCAATTTCTACTTCAAAGAAGGTAAAAGCTAACTAAAGGGGTAAATTTTCACATCAGTTTATGAGAATCTACAGCTTTTAGGTAGTGCAAAACTAACAGCTGCCCAACCTCAACTTCTCTAGCTTCTAAACTGACCCTTTTCAATTGTCCCCGAGAAGTTCAATGTTATTTACCCACCAATGCCATTCCCAAGTGAGATACCCCTTTGTGTTTTTCTCCTAACCACGCATAAAAAACTCTCTCGCTCACATGGCCAAAGGGATCGAGCCCTCTTCCAGCCGCACACAGGCAAGGGTTGCCCGCTGAACCCAGGTATACCCCTCTTCTTGTTGGAAATATGCCCTAGAGGCAATAATAAAATGGTTATTATTGTATTTCCTTGTTCATGATAATTGTCTATTGTTCATGCTATAATTGTATTAACTGGAAACCGTAATACATGTGTGAATACGTAGACCACAACATCTCCCTAGTAAGCCTCTAGTTAACTAGCTCGTTGATCAATAGATGGTTATGGTTTCCTGACCATGGACATTGGATGTCATTGATAACGGGATCACATCATTAGGAGAATGATGTGATGGACAAGACCCAATCCTGAGCATAGCACAAGATCGTGTAGTTCGTTTGCTAAGAGCTTTTCTAATGTCAAGTATCATTTCCTTAGACCATGAGATTGTGCAACTCCCGGATACCGTAGGAATGCTTTGGGTGTACCAAACATCACAACGTAACTGGGTGGCTATAAAGGTGCACTACAGGTATCTCCGAAAGTGTCTGTTGGGTTGGCACGAATCGAGATTGGGATTTGTCACTCCATATGACGGAGAGGTATCTCTGGGCCCACTCGGTAATGCATCATCATAATGAGCTCGATGTGACTAAGGAGTTAGCCACGGGATCATGCGTTACGGAACGAGTAAAGTGACTTGCCGGTAACGAGATTGAACGAGGTATTGGGATTACCAACGACCGAATCTCGGGCAAGTAACATACTGATTGACAAAGGGAATTGTATACGGGATTGATTGAATCCCCGACATCGTGGTTCATCCGATGAGATCATCGTGGAACATGTGGGAGCCAACATGGGTATACAGATCCCGCTGTTGGTTATTGGCCGGAGAACGTATCGGTCATGTTTGCATGGTTCCCGAACCCGTAGGGTCTACACACTTAAGGTTCGGTGACGCTAGAGTTGTTATGGGAAATTGTATGTGGTTACCGAAGGTTGTTCGGAGTCCCGGATGAGATCCTGGATGTCACGAGTAGTTCCGGAATGGTCCGAAGGTAAAGATTTATATATGGGAAGTCCTATTTTGGCCACCGGAAAATGTTTGGGATTTTTCGGTATTGTACTGGGAAGGTTCTAGAAGGTTTCGGAGTGGGGCCCACCTGCATGGGGGGACCCACATGAACGTGGGTAGTGGGGGCAAGGCCCCACACCCCTGGTCAAGGCGCACCAAGATCCCCTCTTAGAAGGAATAGGATCATATCCCGAAGGGATAAGATCAAGATCCCTAAAAAAGGGGGATAACAATCGGTGGGGAAGGGAAATGAAGGGATTTCTTTCCTCCACCTTTGCCAATGCCCCAATGGACTTGGAGGGCAAGAAACCAGCCCCCTCCACCCCTATATATAGTGGGAAGGCGCATGGGAGCTGCACCCTTTCCCTGGCACAGCCCTCTCCCTCCCCAACACCTCCTCCTCCTCCTTAGTGCTTGGCGAAGCCCTGCCGGAGAACTGCAAGGTCCACCACCACGCCGTCGTGCTGCCGGAGCTCTCCCTCAACTTCCCCTCTCCCCTTGCTGGATCAAGAAGGAGGAGACATCCCCGGGCTGTACGTGTGTTGAACGCGGAGGCGTCGTTGTTCGACGCTTAGATCGGAATCAACCGCGATCTGAATCACTGCGAGTATGACTCCTTCATCCGCGTTCTTGTAATGCTTCCGCATCGCAATCTACAAGGGTATGTAGATGCACTCCTCTCTCTCTCGTTGTTAGATGACTCCATAGATTGATCCTGGTGATGCGTAGAAATTTTTTAAATTTCTGCTGCGATCCCCAACAGTGGTATCAGAGCTAGGTCTATGCGTAGTTTTTATGCACGAGTAGAACACAAGTTGTTGTGGGCGTCGATTTTGTCAATTTACTTGCCGTTACTAGTCTTATCTTGATTCAGCGGCATCGTGGGATGAAGCGGCCCGGACCGACCTTACACGTACGCTTACGTGAGACTGGTTCCACCGACTAACATGCACTAGTTGCATAAGGTGGCTAGTGGGTGTCTGTCTCTCCCACTTTAGTCTGATCGGATTCGATGAAAAGGGTCCTTATGAAGGGTAAATAGCAATTGGCATATCACCGTTGTGGTTTTGCGTAGGTAAGAAATATTCTTGCTAGAAACCCATAGCAGCCACGTAAAACATGCAACAACAATTAGAGGACGTCTAACTTGTTTTTGCAGGGTATGCTATGTGATGTGATATGGCCAAAAGGATGTGATGAATGATATATGTGATGTATGAGATTGATCATGTTCTTGTAATAGGAATCACGACTTACATGTCGATGAGTATGACAACCGGAAGGAGCCATAGGAGTTTTCTTAATTTATTTATGACCCGCGTGTCAATGAAAACGCCATGTAATTACTTTACTTATTGCTAACTGTTAGCCATAGTAGTAGAAGTAATATTTGGCGAGACAACTTCATGAAGACACGATGATGGAGATCATGGTGTCATGCCGGTGACGAAGGTGATCATGCCGCGCCTCGAAGATGGAGATCAAAAGGCGCAAGATGATACTGGCCATATCATGTCACTTTATGATTTGCATGTGATGTTTGTCATGCTTACATCTTATTTTCTTAGATCGACGGTAGCATAAATGGGATGATCCCTCACTAAAATTTCAAGAAAGTGTTCCCCCTAACTATGCACCGTTGCAAAGGTTCGTTGTTTCGAAGCACCACGTGATGATCGGGTGTGATAGATTCTAACTTTCGCATACAACGGGTGTAAGCCAGATTTACACACGCAACACACTTAGGTTGACTTGACGAGCCTAGCATATACAGACATGGCCTCGGAACACGGAAGACCGAAAGGTCGAACATGAGTCATATAGAAGATACGATCAACATGAAGCTGTTCACCGATGATGACTAGTCCGTCTCACGTGATGATCGGACATGGCCTAGTTGACTCGGATCATGTATCACTTAGATGACTAGAGGGATGTCTATCTAAATGGGAGTTCATTGAATAATTTGATTAGATGAACTTAATTATCATGAACATAATCAAAAGGTCTTTGCAAATTATGTCGTAGCTCATGCTTTGGTTCTATTGTTTTAGATATGTTCCTAGAGAAAATTTAGTTGAGAGTTGACAGCAACAATTATGCGGACTGGGTCCGTAAACTGAGGATTGTCCTCATTGCTGCACAGAAGGATTATGTCCTTAATGCACCGCTCAGTGTGCTGAACCTCGAGCGTCGTCTGTAGATGTTGGGAAACATCTGACATACACGTTTTGATGACTATGTGATAGTTCAATGTGTAATGCTAACGGTTTAGAATTGTGGCACCAAAGATGTTTTTGAAACGTCGCAGAACATATGAGATGTTCCAAAGACTGAAATTGGGATTTCAGACTAGTGCCCACGTCAAGAGGTATGAGACCTCTGACAAGTTTCTTAAGCCCGCAAACTAAGGGAGAAATGCTCAATCGTTGAGCTTGTGCTCAGATTGTCTGAGTACTACAATCGCTTGAATCGAGTGGGAGTTAATCTTCCAGGTGAGATAGTGATGGTTCTCCATAGTCACTGCCACCAAGCTATTGGAGCTTCGTGATGAACTATAACATATCAGGGATAGACATGATGATCCTTGAGCAACTCGTGATGTTTGACGCCGCAAAAGTAGAAATCAAGTAGGAGCATCAATTGTTGATGGTTAAACCACTAGTTTCAAGAAGGGTAAGGGAAAGAAGGGATACTTCATGAAACGGCAAATCAGTTGCTGCTCTAGTGAAGAAACCCAAGGTTGAACCCAAACCCGAGACTAAGTGCTTCTATAATGAGGGGAACGGTCACTGAAGCAGAACTACCCTAGATACTTGGTAGATGAGAAGGCTGGCAAGGTCGACAGAAGTATTTTGAATATACGTTATATTATTGTGTACTTTACTAGTACTCCTAGTAGCACCAGGGTAATAAATACCGATTCGGTTGCTAGGTGTTACTAACTCGAAATAAAAGGCTGCGGAGACTAGCTAAAGGTGAGATGACGATATGTGTTGGAAGTGTTTCCAAGGTTGATGTGATCAAACATTGCACGCTCCCTCTACCATCGGTATTGGTGTTAAACCGAAATAATTGTTATTTGGTGTTTGCGTTGAGTATAGACATGATTGGATTATGTTTATCACCATATGGTTATTCATTTAAGGAGAATAATGGTTACTCTGTTTATTTGAATAATACCTTCAATGATCTTGCACCTAAAATGAATGGTTTATTGAATCTCGATCGTAGTGATACACATGTTCATGCCAAAAGATATAAGATAGTAATGATAGTACCACATACTTGTGGCACTGCCATTTGAGTCATGTTGGTATAAAACGCATGAAGAAGCTCCATGTTGATGGATCTTTGGACTCACTCGTTTTTGAAAAGATTGAGACATGCGAATCATGTCTATTGGTATATATGCATGAAGAAACTCCATACAGATGGATCGTTTGGACTCACTTGATTTTGAATCACTTGAGACATGCAAATCATACCACATGGGCAAGATGACTGAAAGACCTCGTTTTCAGTAAGATGGAATAAGAAAGCAACTTGTTGGAAGTAATACATTTTGATGTGTGCAGTTCAATGAGTGCTGAGGCACGTAGTGGATATCGTTATGTTCTTACTTCATAGATGACTTGAGTAGATGCTGAGTATATTTACTTGATGAAACACAAGTCTGAATTATTGAAAGGTTTAAGTAATTTCAGAGTGAAGTTGAAGATCGTCGTGACAAGAGGATAAAATGTCTATGATATGATCATAGAGATGAATATTTGAGTTATGAGTTTGGCACACAATTAAGACATTGTGGAAATTGTTTCACAACTAATACCGCCTGGAACACCATAGTGTGATAGTGTGTCCGAACATCATAACTGCGCCCTATTGGATATGGTGCATATCATGATGTCTCTTATCGAATTACCACTATCATTTATGCGTTAGGCATTAGAGACAACCACATTCACTTTAAATAGGGCACCACGCAATTCCGTTGAGACAACACCATATGAACTATGGTTTAGAAAAACCTAAGCTGTCGTTTCTTAAAAGTTTGGGGCTGCGACGCTTATGTGAAAAAGTTTCAGGCTGATAAGCTCGAACCCAAAGCGGATAAATGCATCTTCATAGAATACCCAAAACAGTTGGGTATACCTCCTATTTCATATCCGGAAGCAAAAGTGATTGTTTCTAGAAACGGGTCCTTTCTCGAGGAAAAGTTTCTTTCAAAAGAATTGAGTGGGAGGATGATGGAGACTTGATGAGGTTATTGAACCGTCACTTCAACTAGTTTGTAGCAAGGCGCAGGAAGTTGTTCCTATGGCACCTACACCAATTGAAGTGGAAGCTTATGATAGTGATCATGAAACTTTGGATCAAGTCACTACCAAACCTCATAGGTCGACAAGGATGCGTACTACTTCACAGAGGTACGTAATCATGTCTTGAAAGTCATGTTGCTAGACAACATTGATCCTACAAGCTATGGAGAAGCGATGGTGGGCCCGAATTCCTTTGAATGGCTCGAGGCCATAAAATCCGAGAGATGATCCATGTATAAAACAAAGTATAGACTTTAAAAGAACTACTTGATGGTCGTAAGGCTGTTGGGTGCAGATGGATTTTAAAAAGAAGACGTACAATGATGGTAAGTGTCACCATTAAGAAAGCTTAACTTGTCGTTAAGATGTTTCCCGACAAGTTCAAGGAGTTGACTACGATGAGACTTTCTCACTCGTAGTGATGCTAAAGGTCTGTTGGAATTATGTTAGCAGTTACTGCATTATTTATGAAATCTTGCAGATAGGATGTCAAAACATTGTTTCCTCGACGATTTTCTTGAGGAAAGGTTGTATGTGATACAACCATAAGGTTTTTTCAATCCTGAAAGATGCTAACAAGTATGCAAAGCTCCAGCAATCCTTCTAAGGACTGGAGTAAGCATCTCGGAGTTGGAATGTACACTTTGATGAGATGATCAAAGATTTTGGGTTTATACAAAGTTTATGAGAAACTTGTATTTCCAAAGAAGTAAGTGGGAGCACTATAGAATTTTTGATGAGTATATGTTCTTAACATATTGTTGATCAGAAATGATGTAGAATTTCTGGAAAGCATACAAGGTTATTTGAAAAGTGTTTTTCAATGGAAACCTGGATTAAGCTACTTGAACATTGAGCATCAAGATCTATAAGGATAGATCAAAAAAGCTTAATAGTACTTTCAAATGAATAAATACCGTGACAAGATTTTGAAGGAGTTCAAAATAGATCAGCAAAGAAGGAGTTCTTGACTGTGTTACAAGGTGTGAGTATTGAGTAAGACTCAAGACCTGACCACGGCAGAAGAGAGAGAAAGGACGAAGGTCGTCCCCTATGCTTTAGACGTAGGCTCTACAGTATGCTATGCTGTGTACCGCACCTGAAGTGTGCCTTGCCATGAGTCAGTCAAGGGGTACAATAGTGATCCAGGAATGGATCACATGACAGCGGTCGAACTTATCCTTAGTAACTAGTGGACTAAGGAATTTTCTCGATTATGGAGGTGGTAAAAGAGTTCGTCGTAAAGGGTTACGTCGATGCAAACTTTGACACTAATCCGGATGACTCTGAGTAGTAAACCGGATTCATATAGTAGAGCAGTTATTTGGAATAGCTCAAAGTAGCGCGTGGTAGCTACATCTACAAGATGACATAGAGATTTGTAAAGCACACATGGATCTAAAAGGTTCAGACCCATTGACTAATAAACCTCTCTCACAAGCGAGATATGAACAAACCCCATGGGTGTTGGATTCATTACAATCACATAGTGATAAGAACTAGATTATTGACTCTAGTGCAAGTGGGAGACTGTTGGAAATATGCCCTAGAGGCAATAATAAAATGGTTATTATTGTATTTCCTTGTTCATGATAATTGTCTATTGTTCATGTTATAATTGTATTAACTGGAAACCGTAATACATGTGTGAATACGTAGACCACAACATCTCCCTAGTAAGCCTCTAGTTAACTAGCTCGTTGATCAATAGATGGTTATGGTTTCCTGACCATGGACATTGGATGTCATTGATAACGGGATCACATCATTAGGAGAATGATGTGATGGACAAGACCCAATCCTGAGCATAGCACAAGATCGTGTAGTTCGTTTGCTAAGAGCTTTTCTAATGTCAAGTATCATTTCCTTAGACCATGAGATTGTGCAACTCCCGGATATCGTAGGAATGCTTTGGGTGTACCAAACGTCACAACATAACTGGGTGGCTATAAAGGTGCACTACAGGTATCTCCGAAAGTGTATGTTGGGTTGGCACGAATCGAGACTGGGATTTGTCACTCCGTATGACGGAGAGGTATCTCTGGGCCCACTCGGTAATGCATCATCATAATGAGCTCAATGTGACTAAGGAGTTAGCCACGGGATCACGCGTTACGGAACGAGTAAAGTGACTTGCCGGTAACGAGATTGAACAAGGTATTGGGATACCGACGATCGAATCTCGGGCAAGTAACATACTGATTGACAAAGGGAATTGTATACGGGATTGATTGAATCCCCGACATCATGGTTCATCCGATGAGATCATCGTGGAACATGTGGGAGCCAACATGGGTATCCAGATCCCGCTGTTAGTTATTGGCCGGAGAACATCTCGGTCATGTCTGCATGGTTTCCGAACCCGTAGGGTCTACACACTTAAGGTTCGGTGACGCTAGAGTTGTTATGGGAAATTGTATGTGGTTACCGAAGTTTGTTCGGAGTCCCGGATGAGATCCTGGATGTCACTAGGAGTTCCGGAATGGTACGGAGGTAAAGATTTATATATGGGAAGTCCTATTTTGGCCACCGGAAAATGTTTGAGATTTTTCGGTATTGTACCGGGAAGGTTCTAGAAGGTTCCGGAGTGGGGCCCACCTGCATGGGGGGCCCACATGAACGTGGGTAGTGGGGGCAAGGCCCCACACCCCTGGTCAAGGCGCACCAAGATCCCCCCTTAGAAGGAATAAGATCATATCCCGAAGGGATAAGATCAAGATCCCTAAAGAAGGGGATAACAATCGGTGAGGAAGGGAAATGATGGGATTTCTTTCCCCCACCTTTGCCAACGCCCCAATGGACTTGGAGGGCAAGAAACCAGCCCCCTCCACCCCTATATATAGTGGGGAGGCGCATGGGAGCTGCACCCCTTCCCTGGCGCAGCCCTCTCTCTCCCCAACACCTCCTCCTCCTCCGTAGTGCTTGGCGAAGCCCTGCCGGAGAACTGCAAGCTCCACCACCACGTCGTCGTGCTGCCGGAGCTCTCCCTCAACTTCTCCTCTCCCCTTGCTGGATCAAGAAGGAGGAGACGTTCCCGGGCTGTACGTGTGTTGAACGCGGAGGCGTCGTTGTTCGGCGCTTAGATCGGAATCAACCGCGATCTGAATCGTTGCGAGTACGACTCCTTCATCCGCGTTCTTGTAACGCTTCCGCATCGCGATCTACAAGGGTATGTAGATGCACTCCTCTCTCTCTCATTGCTAGATGACTCCATAGATTGATCTTGGTGATGCGTAGAATTTTTTTAAATTTCTGCTACGATCCCCAACACTTCTATCCCTCTTCTCTTTCCTCCCTGTCCTAGGCGACCTAGGTCCAGCCGGTCGGCCGGCACCAACGAACTACCCCTCCCATCTCTGCCTCCCCTCCCTTCTTCCCCTAACTCCTCTATTCACCTTCTCTGTGCACAAGGTTGTGGTCCGGCACCGGGCCTCCTGTCTCCTCCTTTCGCCCCTCCTCCCTTCATCCTCCTTTGTTCATGCATTTTTGTCTGTTTTTTGTGATTTAATGATTAATAGCTATAGATTGGATATTGTGAGGAGTGTGGTTTTCTGTAGGTCGAGCTCATGGTACCTCTTATCTTAGCCATCCATTTCTGGATCGTGATCCGTGCATGCACATTTGTCTTTTTTGTTTCTCTCAAACGAAACTTCAAACTTTGCATGACAATAAAACATTCTAACTACAATGTGGGAAATAACTTTTGGATTTTTTCATGCATTTTAAATTCTTAAAATAATTTTTTTAATCAAACAAAATAACTTTTTTATATATTTATCTCGAACCAAAAAATCCGGAAGTTTTGTCACACATTGAAGTTCTAAAGTTTGTTTGATCTACAAAGTTTGAAGTCCATATGTTGTTTGATTTGAGAGAAACAAAAAAGAGAAATTTTGATATAGTAAGTTAGTTGGAGAGCACACATCTCAAAGCAATATTGAAGGGAGGAGGATAAAGGGTTCCATGTAGCCCGACCTTCACAGGAACTTTCTGTATTGTGAGTACAATTTGATTACTAGTTGATGCATATTGCGGCTCTCTAGTGCATTTGATTGATGGAGGTCATCATCATGCGAACCCGTTGGCAACATAGGAGAATGAAGGTATCATGAACAATATTCATAGTAGGATAGTTGACGCTTGTCTTGTGATGGCAACATAGTTTAGCTATGTTGATTGATTGATGAAGGTCATCATCATGCGGACCATATGTGTTTTGTATGGTCCAAATCTATTATGATATTATGGGGCCACATCTATTTAGATGTATGGAACATCAAAGTATAATGGTTGAATTGTGCATGTTTTAACTATGAATCATCTGCATTGTCATAATTTCCCTTCGCAAGATTGTCGTTTCATTGCCTAGCAATGTGCAGATTACTGTATTACGGTTAAATAGCATATATAAGCGACCATTCATAGCAAAATCTATAGTTTCACAATTGTTTTAACCCAACAACTTCCGGCTATTCCACGGCTGAAAGTTCACAACAGATTTTTCACAATTCACAACAGCTTTTTCAGAATCTGCAGCTCAACCAAATACAACGGCACCGGTCGGTACACCTACAAACAAAGAAATAAGCTGCAGTGAGGATGCAACGAATAAAATACTCAGGTTAAGCAAAGTAGAAAGAGTTCAGCAACCGTTCTCTAATGTACAAGACATCCAATCCTGCAGCTGCAGGCTAGATAACTCGGAGACTCACTCCGGCATCAAATGATTAGAATCACCGGCAAATGACATACACGGATACACTTGTCTTATGCACATTCTCCTTGCATACAAAGTGGGCCCACACATACGGTACACGATTATTCTTCAGTTATGCTGTGAAGGCTAGGCTGCCAGGAATAGGACGCCGAATCAGCCGGCGAAGCAACCGGCCGCCGCCGCCGCCGTCCCGGCGACTCCCCTTTGGCACCCCTCCCCTTCTCCTTGGTGTCTTTCACACGTACCACCCTGCCCGCTTCTTCTTCACTGCCATGACTGACGCCCACCTCCTGAGGAGGCATCTGGGGCGCCCTGGCTTCGCCGCCCACGGCCCAGCCGAACCACTTCTTGCCGCCGTCCTTGTGGGCCCTGTCATAGCCGTCGGGCCTAGCCAGGTGCCTCCTCAGCGACACGCTGCCGCGCCCGCCGCCGGCGCTGTGGGAGGAGGACGAGGAGTACTTGAGCAGCCTCCGGACGGTGCTCTTGGGCACGACGTAGTACTTGTGCCCAAGGTGGAGCATGGTGTTGGGCGCGGCCACCGCGCCGACTGGCTCGCGGAACACGTCGGGCCGCGCCACGCAGAACCGCGGGTGCTGCGACATCACCTCCGCCGCCAGCACCGGCCGGTCCAGCAGCTCCACGTGCCCGCCGGGGAACACCAGCTTCACGAACTGGCCCCGCCGCCCCGCGCTCGTGCCGCAGAAGCAGCTCGCCATGGCCCTGAGCTCGATCGATCGGCTCGCTCCAAGAGGCCGGCGGATTTATAGCTGCGGCAGGCGCTGAGGTTTCCACTATTTGACTTAGCTAGCTGCCCTAGGATTGCGTGTTGGTGGGACGTGCAAGGCGCCAAGATGCCATCGTTGTTGCCATTTGTGCCTTTGTGTTGTTCCTGGCATTTTGGCACTGCATCTTGGACAGCGTCCAAAGCTAGCTGTGCATAGGCCACGATGGTTACGAGGAGGTTTTGAGGTTACAAGGTCTAGATAATGTGGCGGAAGACCGCATGTGGTGGCCTGGCTTCTTTGGCTCCCCATTGGCGGCCATACGGAGATGACAACATGTACCGAAACTCTGGAGTTAGTGCATGTCACTAGTGAGAAGAGATACATAATTGGTACTCCTAGACAACGGAGATGACAATATGTGTGCCTAAACTGCGGAGTTAGTGCGTGCCATTCTGGATAAAAAGGGAGAAGCGCTAGCCAATCAATTACTAAGAGGGAACAAGAGTTTGGTGCAAGGATCCGTAGAGAGGATGGACAGGGTTCAGCTCAATATTTTGAATAGCGCGCTACAAAATATAGCGAGGCCCTTCTCTAAATGCTACACAAGTTATAGCGCGCTAATAGCGTGCTATATTTCAAAATAGCGTTTGGAAAAAAAAAATCAAATATATCTAGAAAGAAAGTATTTAAGCAACTAAATATTTCATAGGAGCAAGCAATATATGCATAAGGGCCAAATCCAGTACATAAAAATAGTAAGTCTCAAACATCAACACTCAACAGCCATAGTTTAAGAGTCTCTAACATGAACAGCCACCGGGGCAGCAACAATACAACACAAAATAACACACGAGTTTTAAGATAGTCTACATCAATAGCCACCGAAGGGGACAGCATTACAACATAGCACAATCAAATTATTCAGAATCACTCACTGGTAAATGCATTTCATCATCTTTCGATTCAGAAGAAGACTCAGCTGATTGCAACTCATCATCACGATAAATAGGAAGCAACTTCTTCTTCTTCCTAGGACGAGATTGAGACACTATCTTTCTTTTTGATGGAGCAACTTCTCCTTCTGATGTTGATTGTGCAACTTGTACATCTTCAGGTTCAACTCCTGTTTGCACTCCTTCAATAGACACAACACCAGTAATCCACTCATTACCTTCATCTTCTACAACATCTACAAATGTGTGGTCCTCAATTGGGTCCCTGTTTTTCATCCCTCTCTTTTCCTTTAGTTTGGAGTTGAACTTGATGAACACAAGGTCTCTCATTTTGTCATGAAGTAGCCTACTGCGTCTTTTTGTGTGAATCTGTAGGTGATGGGATTAGAGCATTGATTTCTTAGTATGAAAAAACAAGTAAACAAATGCAAGAAAAGTATGGCAAAGATACTGGGTTGTCCTTCTAATGTGACAATAAACAAGTTGACATATGGCATGCATCTTTCTGACCTGCTGAAAAACACTAAAATTCCTCTCACAAGCCGAGGAGCTGCATGTCAAACTCAAAATCCGCATCGCCAATACCCTGAGATTTGGTGCACTTGACCCATGATTGGACCACCAATCAACTTCATTAAGAGTAAAAATCGGAGTTAAGAAACCATTGCAAGTTCTGATATGAGAATGGAGAAAAAGTTAAAATGTAAATATGCACCTGGATCAAAGTTTTTGTTTTTCCGCTGCCTTTTAGCAATGTCTCTTCCAAATGACCCCTCTTCACCTTGATATGCCTTAAGTTCATCTGTGATTTTGTCTTGAAGGCGAACATCTTCCACCATTTTTCCCATGCAACTGACAACCCCATCTTTAAATGTTGGATCCAACAAAATTTGTAGCTTGTTTTCATAAAAGTAGTATGGATTTAAGAAGTATCCAGCCCTATGTAGTGGCCTCTTCAATTTGTTGTCCCATCTTTTATCCACTATATCCAACACTTCTTGAAAACAAGATTCTTGTTGTTCATTTTCACACTTGGCTGAGATCTCTTTCTTTGCATCCAAAAAGGCGCCGTATATGAATCCCATAGCTGGTACATCGATGTCCATTCTCCTTAGCAAGTTAGCCAATGGTTCAAAGAACTTCACGACAATATCTACTCCTCTCCAAAAAAATTCAGAGCGCACAGTTTTGTTGGCTTCCCTTCCTTTAACCTTTTTTAGATAGCCCATTTCATCAAGTTGATCTGATCTAAATAGCTTCTGGAGTTGCTTCTTGTTATCCAACATGCTCTTCAAGTTTAAGTATGCTGTAGAAAACCTAGTAATACCGGACCTAACCAGAACTTTCCCAAGGAACTCCCTCATTAGGCTCAAAACCCTTGTGTGTGCATAAAGGAAAACTGTCACAGCTCTAGCTTTTGTAATAGTGGAGTCAACTGATGGCAGCTTACCGACGTCCTCTAGCATCAAATCAATACAATGGGCAGCACAACCATTCCAGAATATGTTGGGCCGCTTTGCATTCAACAATGTAGATGCTGCTTGATTCACACTTGCATTATCAGTCACCACTTGAACTACATGTTTCTCCCCAATCTCTTCAATGCAATCATCTACAAGGTCAAAGATGTACTTGCCATCTTTCTTCACAGCTGAACAATCAAAAGAATCGAGAAAAACCACACCATATGCACTGTGGACTACCAAATTCATTACCCCTCTTCCTCTTATGTCGGTCCACGCATCTGTCATGATTGTACATCCAGTGAGCTCCCAAGCTTCCTTGTGAGCCTTGAAGGATTCCATCACTTTCTTCTTCCTCTTCTTCAAGAATGGGCCACCCATTTCATAAGGACTAGGACCTGGCAAGTCTTCGCCGTATTGTCCAATTGACTGAAGCATAAGGGAAAAGCTTGGAAGTGTGACTGAATTGAAGGGAATGCATGCTTCATAGAAGAACTGGCATATGTACTCACAAGCACGGTTCCTTTTCTTCAATCTCTCCCCAGTTGTCAGCTTTAATTGAATGCTCTCACTAGATTTTGCCTTCCTTGCAGCTATAGCATCTTCAGGTGATAGTTGGCAGAATTTTTCCATAGGCCCACCTGAGGATTTAGATGTTTTGCCTCTCGCTGACTTAAGCATAACAACAGAATTTCTTCTGCCATCCTCATCACTTGAACCTTCCCCCTCTGAGTGGCTCAAGTCCACTTCACTTCTAATCCTCTTCTGCTCTGAAATTTTTTCTGCCTTTTTATCACCCTTCTTTGTCAAAAACTCAGTCATTTCATCCCTTACATCAGCTGGCACTTTTGTACAGGGAACAACACCGGAAGTTGGAATGTTTGCAAGGTGGAGCTTGATTCGAGTAATACCATTGGTGTACACATGATGACAGAAAATGCACTTCAAAGAATTCCTCTTGTTTTCATCAGGACAAATGCAATATTTCCATCCTGGGTCTTTTGATTTCACATTCACAATGGCAGCTTCTCCTTGTACCGTTGATGCTGCGCTTGAAGCACCAACGCCGACAATCAGACAAATTATATATCAAATTAGCAATGCCTACGTCTTCAGTGCAGTACATATATCTTTAGTATAGAGTAAAATCGGCCCATCCAAGCATTAACACAAGTTACTCTTGTTACTATAGTTCAGTTCAGTACTATATGGCCTGATAACTCAGATACACACAAATATACACAGTTAATTAGTCAAACTGTAAACCATATTGAGGAAATCAACATCTTTCTATGAATATACAGGGATCTCCTTCTGAATCCTACTTTCCTTTGTTGGTGCTCTTGTCGGCATTCATCTGGTGGTGCTCTTGCCAGCGGCATAGCAAGAGACGGGAAGGGCATGGAGATGGCTCAAGGGAAAGTGGGTATGCGACGGTGTGGATGCTTGATTACCTGGTGGTTGACTTGCCGATGGTGTGGTTGACATCGCCCGTCGGTGTAGGATGGAGTCGAGATGGAGGACGCTGCCACGGCGAGATGATGTTGTCGCTGCTGCTCAAGATATTGCCACCGCGCTGATGACTAGATCTTGCTACTGCCTGCGCTCATGACCAGATGTTGCCGTCGCCGTCGCCGCCGCCACCGCCACTCATCTGGGCTGGGAACTGGGAAGGGGATGAGAAGTGAGAACTAGGGTTAGCCGGTTAGGTCTCGTGGGAGAATAAGTGAGAAAGCTAGTGGTCGGTCGTGGGTTGGTTTTGGGCTTTTGGCCTGCTGGGCCTGCTGGGCTGCTCAAGATATTGCCGCCGCCGCTCATCTTCATGTTGTAACGTTGTAACGTTACAAAGTTATAGCGCGTGTAGCGCGCTAATTACGCGATTAGCACCGTAGCGTCCGATTTTGCCAAAATGTAACGTCTCCCTTCCAAATATGCTATAACCGCGTTATAACGGCGAAATAGCGCGCTATTCAAAATATTGGTTCAGCTGCAGATAATCCAGTATGGAGTATTATGTGGGGACTGGCAAGACGACCCCACCTGCAGGAGCACCGTGACCCACTCGCCAGCGCCGACCAAACCCGCTGACGAGTGGACCTGAGTGGACCCGGTAGCTGGCTCCTACTTAACCTCTGGTGGCCAGCGAGACGGGCATCCGGAGGATCATAAAAGGCAACGGCGGTGGCTACCTGCTACTTTCCCCTTCCTTGTTCTTCACCAATTTGAGGGCAATCGATCCTTGTAATTCATCTTGTATGAGCTACTACTTCAGAGAGCCACTCTAGATCGATTATCCACTGCTGTATCCTAACATCTGGTATCAGAGACGCCATCGATCCTTGGCCCTTTCCACTGGCGTAGTTCATCGAAACCCGACGGCTTCGCCAAGGTCGTCAACAGCTCAAAGAGATGGATCTGGCCGTCAAGAGCTACCTCGATTCACTCCGGAACTCGCTCGACGCCAACACCGCCGTGATGCAGGCCCAGACAATGAAGATCGACGACCTACTGTCCTGGTGTCCCGATCTGGAGAAGCGAGTCGGCGACCTCGCTGCTGCGGTCTCCGATCTGCAGCAAGCGCGCAACGCGGACGCGTTCCAAGACACGGAGGTGACGGTCAAGGCCGCTCCGACCATCCCAGGCGCAACGGGTGGTGGTCTCCCCGGCACCAGCCCTGACACAAGAACGCATCCACAAAGGTCAAGGGACCACGGCGAGCTTCATCTACATTGGGGGCAGGCACCGGTGCACACGCCGGTGCCCCTCCCGGCCAACGGTCAGTTCCACCCCCAATCACCTCTATCGCTGCCCTCACCGTTCACACATGCCAGTCAAATCCTCGCCTATGGCGCACACTCTGTGAGCAGTATTTTACCATGTTCAACATCCAGGAGACTCATTGGGTCCCTATGGCTTCACTGAATTTCACTGGCCCTGCTTCGGTGTGGTTACAGTTTGTCCAGAAAAATTGGCTGGTCTTGACTGGGAGTCATTCTCCTCTCTCCTGTGTACTCGATTCGGGCACGATCGCCACCAATTACTCATTCGACAATTTTACACCATTCGTCAGACATGATCTGTCGCTGAATACATAGAACAATTTGAAATGATTATTAGTCATTTAGCAGCTTATTCTGACACTACACATCCTTACTATCATCTTACTTGTTTTGTTGAGGGGTTGTGAGCGGACATTCGAGCGGTGGTGATCGTGCAGCGACCACCCGACCTCGATACGGCGTGTTCCCTCGCCTTACTGCAAGAAGAGGTGGCCGACTGCGCGCACCGGGGCTCTTACACCAACTCGAGCCAGCGTGCGGTGAACCCAGCGCCACGACAAAGTGTGCCGTTACTGCTTTCTACACCACCAGCGCGGACAGGCCCAGCTCCTCCTCTGCACAACATTGCTGCGTCGGATCGGCGTGTTACAGAGGCCGCAAGAGCAACAGAAACAAATCGCGGTGATCCCAGCAAGCTCAAGGCCCTGCGCGAGTATCGTCGTGCACGCGGACTGTGCTTAAAATGTGGAGAGCGGTGGGGGCATGATCACGTTTGTCCCACGTCTGTACAACTTCACGTGGTGGAAGAACTATTGGAGCTTTTCGGTCTTGACACCAACAGTGAGCCTGAATATACTTCACCAAGCTGGTAGCCACCGGAGACGGCCATGGCTATATCTCGTCATGCCCTCACAGGTGGTGTTGCTCCAAAGGCATTCCAGCTGCATGCTTGGATTCAGAATCATGAAGTCCTTATGTTGGTAGATTCGGGCAGTTCCACCTCATTCCTCGACGAACAACTTGCTGCTAAGCTGACAGGAGTGCAGCGGATGCCCAGACCTTGCCGGGTAAAGGTCGCAGATGGAGGTGAGCTATGTTGTTATACCAGCATTCCGGATTGCGCATGGTCATCCCAGGGCCATGAGTTTACCACTGAAATGATGGTCCTTCCACTGGGCACTTATGATGCCATCTTAGGCATGGATTGGCTCGAGGTGCATAGTCCTATGGTAGTAGACTGGAAGAGAAAGACTCTGGTTCTGTCCACCACCTCTGAACCAGTTTTTCTCCAAGGGCACGGGTCCGCAGCCACTTGATCCACCATTAACAATGCTCAGTTGATGGCCTTGTATCAAGCGGGAGCACTGTCCCACGCGGTGTAACTCTATCTGATCGAAAGTGATGCCGTACATCCTGACCAGAACCCAATACCTGACTGCATTCAACAGGTGTTGCTGGAGTTCGAAGATCTGTTCCAGGAACCCAAGGGCCTCCCACCATGGCGTTCCCGTGACCACACTATTCCTCTTATGGAAGGAGCTCAACCTCTCAATATCAGACCCTACCGTCACAAACCTGAACATAAGAATGAGATTGAGCGACAAATTGCAGAGCTGCTGAGGCAAGGGGTTATCTAGAGAAGTACCAGCCCATTCGCATCACCAGTAATTTTGGTGAAGAAGAAAGACGTCACCTGGCGCCTATGCATTGATTATAGATATCTCAACGCCATGACATACATTGGGAAATTCCCCATTCCTGTGATCGATGAACTGCTCGATGAACTCCATGGGGCGGTGTGGTTTTCCAAGCTAGACTTGCGGGCAGGGTATCATCAGATATGATTGGCTGAGGGAGAAGAGTACAAGACAGCATTCCAAACACACTTGGGCCATTTTGAATTCAAGGTGCTTTCTTTTGGCCTGGCGGGAGGACCGACTACATTCAACGGCGCCATCGGTGAAACCCTGAAAACAGTAAACCGTGTCTGTGCATTGTCCTTCTTTGACGACATCCTTGTATTCAGCAAAACTTTAGACGAGAACGTGCAACACCTCCGTCAGGTCCTTCAGTTACTGCATAGAGACCAGTGGGTTGTGAAACGTTCCAAGTGTTCTTTCGGTCAGAATCAATTGTCATACCTCGGGCATCGCATCAGTGTTCAGGGAGTTGCCACGGAACCAGCCAAAGTCCGAGCAGTACAAGATTGGGTTACCCCAACAGATGCCACCGCGGTTCGACGATTCCTGGGTCTAGCAGGCTATTATAGGCGTTTCGTCAAGCATTTTGGGATCATTGCACGACCCTTATTCAATCTGCTGAAAAAGGGGACGCCGTTCATGTGGACAAATCAGACTGAACAAGCATTCCAGATTCGTAAACAGCGACTGCTATCTGCTCCTGTTCTTGCCTTACTGGATTTCACGAAAACCTTTGTTGTGGAAACCGATGCGTGTGCTGACGGCATCGGCGTAGTTTTACAACAGGATGGCCATCCCATCGCTTTCATGAGCAATTCACTTTGTCCTCGCTACCGTGGCCTGTCGACTTATGAAAAGGAGTACCTTGCCATTGTGGTGGTTGTAGAGCAGTGGCGTCCTTACTTACAACATGCAGAATTTGTGATTCATACTGACCAAAAGAGTTTGGCACCTGGAAGAGCAGCGGCTGTCCACACCTTGGCAGCAAAAATCTTTCATAAAACTTCTGGGCCTCCAATATCGCATCCATTACAAGAAAGGCACTCATAATACCGCAGCAGATGCGTTGTCTCGATCGACCCCTCTTGAGCGTCTCACGGCTATCTCTTCTGGGCAACCCGCTTGGCTCGAGGACATCTTCAACAGCTACAACTCCAATCCCCAGGCTCAGAAACTTTTGACACAACTTGCAGTTGCTCCGGATTCTAAGGGCCACTTCACTCTAGTACAAGGTATTATTTGCTTCCGGGACAGAATCTGGTTAGGAGGAAGCACTGCGATGTAGCAGCGTATCATTTCTGCATTCCACGACAGCCCAATGGGGGGTCATTCTGGATTTCTCATAACCTACAAGCGCATCCGTTAGTTGTTTGCGTGGCCTCAGATGAAGATGCATATCAAGCAGTTTGTCCAGTGTTGCCAAATTTGCCAACAGGCCAAGCCAGAACACATCAACTACCCAGGCCTCTTGGAACCATTACCGGTACCAACAGAATCATGGGAATTCATATCCATGGACTTCATCGACGGGTTGCCGCAATCAGGGCACATCAACTACATCTGGGTCATTGTGGACAAATTCACTAAATTCGCACCCGCACACAGTAGCTAAGTTGGCCCTTCTCTACATGACACACATCTACAAATTGCATGGTTTCCCAGGGGCAATTATTTCAGATCGTGACCCTGTTTTCACTAGTCACTTTTGGAAAGAACTGTTCACCTATGCCGGATCTGAATTACGCATGAGCTCGGCCAATCACCCGCAAACGGACGGGCAAACGGAGCGCGTGAATCAATGTCTTGAGACCTTCCTCAGGTGTTTCACTCAAGCATGCCCCAAGAGATGGAGTTACTAGCTACCATTAGCACAATTCTGGTACAATGCTGCTCCCCATTCTTCCATCGGCATGTCCCCATTCAAGGCTATGTATGGACGAGAACCGCGCCACAGGGCATCACACCGGCGAATGCAATATCGGTTCCCTCTCTTCACACATGGCTGGACGAGAGAGCAGTGGTGCAGCAAGCTTTACAACAACACATTCATCATGCAAAGCAGCACATGAAGACCCAAGATGACAAGAAGCACACCCTGAGTGTTTGCTGTTGGAGACCACGTCTTCCTAAAGCTACAACCGTATATACAGACTTTAGTGGCCAAACGAGCATGCCACAAGCTGGCTTTTCGTTTTTTCGGGCCATACAAGATCAGTTGTCGCATCAACGATGTTGCATACGAGTTGCAACTCCCAGCTTTTTCTCAAGTCCATCCTATCTTCCATGTGTCCCAGCTACGTCGTGCCTTGCTTCCAGGTACACAAGCTTCTACAGAATTACCACCTGACACTGACATTCCGGTAGTACCAGTCGTAGTTCTACAAGGTCGTTGGCGCAAAAAGACGCGAGAGCATGATTGAGCAGGGACTCATCTGATGGTCTAACCGTGAAGCTATCGAAGATACTTGGGAAGACCTTGCTGAACTGCAAGCTCGATTTCCAGACGCAGAGGCTTGGGGGCAAGCCTCTTCGCAAGAAGGGGGGATGTCACGGTCCCTGGCAAGACGACCCCACCTGCAGGAGCACCACGACCCACTCGCCAGCGCCGACCAAACCCGCTGACGAGTGGACCCGAGTGGACCCGGTAGCTGGCTCCTACTTAACCTCTGGTGGCCAGCGAGACGGGCATCCGGAGGATCAGAAAAGGCAACAGCGGCGGCTACCTACTACTTTCCCCTTCCCTTTTCTCCACCAATTTGAGGGCAATCGATCCTTGTAATTCATCTTGTACGAGCTACTACTTCAGAGAGCCACTCTAGTTCGATTATCCACTGCTGTATCCTAATAGGGAACAAGAGTTTGGTGCAAGGATCCGTAGAGAGGATGGACAGGGTTCAGCTGCAGATAATCCAGTATGGAGTATTATGTGGGGACTGAAGGTGTCGAGTAATTAAGGTTAAAAAAATCTCTGAAAAGTGTTGCATGGTATAATTCCTGGACTAGCTGTTCTGTCAACAGACATGTAGGTACATTAGCACAATGCCCAATGTGCTTGAGGGGAGATGAGGATATTTTGCATCTCGTGCTCGGATGCAAAATAGTAAGAGAAGTTTGGAATGCTTTAGGCCTGCTAGAAGTCATTGATGATGCAGCTAAAATTGACAGGTTGGGCTCTATTGTCCTTGAGGAGATCTTACGAGAGATTGGCACTCCACGCCAATGCTTGGAATACCGGGGATAGCAGTTGGCGCGTGGTACATATGGTGGCAGAGAAGAGAGGTCGTGAAGGGAGAAAGGGTAGCTTCGACTCCTAGTACTGTGTTCTCTATTCAGGCGCTTGATGCTAATTTTGCTAGTTCGCCACGGACACCTAGAAGTGTTAATTCATCATTAATGGAATTTCACGCTATGCTGAGTGTTGACGTATAATGTGCTACCTGGTCTCTTCCATTAGTTTTTTGGTTGCATTGGCTAGAGCATGCACTTCTACATGGTATCGGAGCCAAGAGGTCTTGAGTTCAAGACCCGGCTGGCGCAATTATATTGCAGCCCACTTTCAGTCCACGTTTAGGTATGAGGAAGCCACACGTGAGGGGGAGTGTTGACGTATAATGTGCTGCCTAGTCTCTTCCATCAGATCGGTTTTTTGGTTGCATTGGCTAGAGCATGCACTTCTACACCGAGTGCCAAATACACTTAGGCAAAGGGCCAAATAAACTCGCTAAAGTCTTTGCTGAGAATTGTACTCGGTAAAGAGTACTCGACGCACATCTATTAGGCAAACAAAAGATTACCGAGGGCCAATCGTCGAGCACTCGACAACCTGTTTGCCGAGAACCAAACAGTGTCTCTCGACAAAATAAAGTGACTTCACGGCCACTGGTTCTGTCGGGTCTTTACCGAGTGCTTCCACTCGGCAAACTTGTGCACATTGCCGAGAGCCTCCACTTGGCTTAACTGAAACAAGAAGCTCCAACAACTCACATTTACCGAGTACCTTTATCAGCGACTCGGTAAAATCACAACCAAACTGCTAACGTGTGTCACGTGTCCCTTCCGCGGAGCGTCATTCTTGAAAAGGGTTATTTTGCCAGTGCAACTCTTGGCAAAGATGCATTGTTAGCATTGTTTTTGCCTATTTTTCATGTAACCCAGCAGCAAAAATAGATATAACAAGAATATCCACTTAGAGAACTTTGTATACTATATGAGGATCACATACATAACAACAAACTCATGAAGGCATTATATATGGTCGGTAGAAGCTTCATATAGAGTCACAAAGTAATTATTTAGCACAAGTGCCTTCTCACTAAACAACAAAGTGGTCAATGCATGTCTATATATGACCACAATGATAAAAGCAACACCACAATTAGGATGAACTGAAAGAGGATTATCAAGTTCTTCAGTCCATTCAGCCCGATAAGCTGGCATGCACCATTGCCTAATTCATGTTTCTCTTCTCATCGAGCACATACTGGTTGTAATGAGTCTTTGCCTCCTCTCTACTCTTGAACGAATCAAAGGATCTTCCTTTGTAATGAAGCACTTGTTCATTGCATGCAGACCCTGAATTGTAGACTCCTAGACACCTACTGTAACGCCCCGAGACCGTTGCGCCAGGTGTCTTCCTGTTATTCGCCGTTGTTGCCTTGTCATTTGTTTGCGTGTCATGCATTTCATATCATGTCATCATGTGCATTGCATTTGCATACGTGTTCGTCTCATGCATACGAGCACTTTCCCCGTTGTCCGTTTTGCAATCTGGCACTCCTATGTCCTCCTTGTTCCCTTTTGTCTCTTTTCGTGTGCGGGTGTTAAACATTCTCGGATTGGATCGAGATTTTCCAAGCGGCCTTGGTACACTACCCGTAGACCGCATGTCAAGTTTCGTGCCATTTGGAGTTCGTTTGATACTCCAACGGTTAACCGGGGAACTGAAAAGGCCTCGTGTGTGTTGCAGCCCAACACCCCTCCAAAGTGGCCCATAATCCATCCAAACCCCCTCCATCCTCTCGGTCGTTCGATCACGATCACGTGGCTAAAACCCGCACCTCATTTGGACTCTCCTAGCTCCCTCTACCTATATAAACACCTCCCCCTCCGAAATTCGCGGTCAAACCCTAGCATTTTTCCTTCTCCGACGCCGGACACATCTCCCTCCACCACCGAACATGTCCGCCGCCGCCTTCGTCCAATCCAGAGCCGCCACCTGTCCTCCGCCGCCGTCCCCGTGCCACCGGCCCGTGGAGCCCATCACGGGCCCGCACGGGCCCAAGCCGCCGCCGCCCGGCCCGCTCTGCCCCGCCGCCTCGTGCGCCTCACCGTCCGTGCGCCACTGCCGCCCTTCACCGCGCCCCGCCACCTCGCCTGCATAGCCACCACCGCATGAGACCGGCGCTGTCGTCGCCCGGCTCCTGCGCCGCCTATCTTGCCAGCGCTCGCCGCCGCCGCTGCATTAGCTCGCCGCCGCTCGCACCGGCAACGGCCTCCCCGCGCCGCCCCGTCGAGACCTGGCCGGATCCGGCCAGATCCGGCCCGGATCCGCCCACTCCGGCCGCCCCGACCCTCACCGGCGAGCTCCCTGTCTCCGGCTTCCTCCAGCGACGTCTCCTTTGTCTCCCTGTCAACTCCGGCGAAGATTCCGGCAAACTTCGTAATCCGTGCGAAACCCTAGATTTGCTTCGGAGGGGTATATTTCCACTAAGTCATTTTTCTGTGTAACATTTTATGCCTCTGTTCATCGCATCATAACTCCTCATCCGTAGATCCGTTTCATGCATATGATATATCGAAATGTTCATCATGATGTCCTCTTCATTTTGTTCCATTGCACCATGCTTGTTTGAGTCCATCTTGATGCCCAAATAGCTGTTGCAAGAGTGCTATAAAATATTAGGTGCTGATTCTTATCAGTTTATGAGCATTTGTCATTTTTGCCATGTTTATTGTGTGCTGCATATGGTCATGAGCTCTACATGTGTTTTATTATATGTCATGCCATCTTTACAGGGGTGTATGCCATGTATTTTTGTGATCAATGTGGTGACTAGCACAAGCATGCAAAGTAGCTCTCGTAATGTTGCTGATTTCAGGGACTTAGAATTTCACCAAGTCATTTCCCCGCTGTTATTTTTATGACATGTATTCATGTTGCTACAGAGTGATCCATGCTTCTTTTGAGTATATTCAGTAAGGATGATTTTGAGATATTGTTATACTCTATCCATCCATGCCCTTGTTTGCATTTATGGAGTGCCCTAGCATGACTCAATCTTGCTCTACTTTTGCTATAAAATGTTCCTGGCAGATTGTTTACATGTTAATAAATTTTGCCAAGGTTGTTGTAGTTGATCCATGCATGTTATGAGATGGTTCTTGCCATGGTTAGCTTCTTGAGCATGTCTTCTTGCTGGTAGTATGCTTAGTTTGTCATGCAATGCCTTGTGTTGAGTGATTAGAGCTTGCAAACATGCCTTCATAATTCTGTTTAGGCCATGTCCAGTTTTCTGCTAAGTCTGAATCTGTTAACGAAACTTGCTATGTTTACATGGGTGCCATCATATCTTCTGATCCTTTTTGGCTTATGGCCAATAAGGGACTTTTGTTATATGCTTTGAGTAGATTCATGCCATACCTTGCTTTGCTATGTCCTGATCCTGTAGCATGTTGTTTTCTTGCTCTAAACATTGCTTCCTGATGTTAAATCCTGACATGTTATTTTCAGTAAGTCTGTGATGCTGATATATTTTGTCCCTTTGCCATGCTTGTTCGAACCTGCTCTTGTGTGAATTAGCCATAGCTCAGTGCCCATCTTTTGTCAAGCATCTTGAGTAGATCATTGCCATGTGCTTTGTTGCTATGTTAGAGTGCAGTAGCTTAGTTTCTTGTTGCATTTTAGATGGCATCGTGTTGGTAATCGCAGAATTGTGCCATTATTTTTTTGCTTGCCATTTGCAAACCGTGCATCCGATTCCGGTGATCTTTATATTGATTTCGACCTAAATCAACTCATCTTTCCAGCGGCACACTTGGTTTGCCAAGTTGATGCCTTGTTCAATCTTTTCTTTCCGGAGCACGCATATGCATTGCATATCACATCCCGCATGTCATGCCCTGTTTTGCATCATGTTGCTTGCGCATTGCACCGTGGTTGACTGTGGTTCCCTTTGCTTGTGTTCTTGCCTTGGGTAGAGCCGGGAGACGAGTACGTGATCGAGGAAGCCGTTGAGTACGCTTACGAGGATCAAGCTTTTGTCAACTCGGAGAACTTTGCAGGCAAGATGACCATACCCTCGAAATCACTTCTATCTTTGCTTGCTAGTTGCTCGTTCTTTTGCTATGCTGCGATACGTACCACTTGCTATATCATGCCTCCCATATTGCCATGTCAAGCCTCTAACCCACCTTTCCTAGCAAACCATTGTTTGACTATGTTGCCGCTTTGCTCAGCCCCTCTTATAGCGTTGCTAGTTGCAGGTGAAGATGGAGTTTGTTCCTTGTTGGAACATGATTATTGTTGGGATATCACAATATCTCTTGTTTAATTAATGCATCTATATACTTGGTTAAGGGTGGAAGGCTCGGCCTTATGCCTGGTGTTTTGTTCCACTCTTGCTGCCCTAGTTTCCGTCATACCGGTGTTATGTTCCTTGATTTTGTGTTCCTTACGTGGTTGGGTTATAATGGGAACCCCTTGACAGTTCTCTTTGAATAAACTCCTCCAGCAAGGCCCAACCTTGGTTTTACCATTTGCCACCTAAGCCTTTATCCCTTGGGTTCTGCAGACTCATGGGTCATCTTTATTTTAAACCCCGGGGCCAGTGCTCCTCTGAGTGTTGGTCCAACCTGTCAGCAGCCGGTGGCCACCAGGGGCAACTCTGGGTTGGCCAACCGGAATCTTAGACAATCCAGTGTGCCCTGAGAATGAGATATGTGCAGCTCCTATTGGGATTTGTCGGCACATTCAGGCGGCTTTGCTGGTCTTGTATTACCATTGTTGAAATGTTTTGTAACTGGGATTCCGAGTCTGATCGGGTCGTCCTGGGAGAAGGAATATCCTTCGTTGACCATGAGAGCTTGTGATGGGCTAAGTTGGGACACCCCTGCTGGGTTTTGAACTTTCGAAAGCCGTGCCCACGGTTATGGGCAGATGGGAATTTGTTAATGTCCGGTTGTAGAAAACTTGACACTTAACTTAATTAGAATGAATTAACCGCGTGTGTAGCCGTGATGGTCTCTTTCCGACGGGGTCCGGGAAGTGAACACAGTTTTAGAGTTATGCTTGATCATAAGTAGATTCAGGATCACTTCTTGATCACTTCTAGTTCACGACCGTGCTTTGCTTCTCTTCTCGCTCTCATTTGCGTAAGTTAGCCACCATATATGCTAGTGCTTGTCGCAGCTCCACCTCACTACCCCCCTTTTCCTATCCATGAGCTTAAATAGTCTTGATCGCAAGGGTGTGAGATTGCTGAGTCCCCGTGACTCACAGATTACTTCCAAAACTAGTTGCAGGTGCCGATGATACCCGTGCAGGTGACGCAACCGAGCTCAAGGAGGAGCTCGATGAAGATCTTGTTCGTTGTGTTGTTTCGTTTCCAGTTGATCAGTAGTGGAGCCCAGTTGGGGCGATCGGGGATCTAGCATTAGGGGTTGTATTTCTTTATTTTGGTTCCGTAGTCGGACCTTGATTGTATTCTGGATGATGTAATGCTATATTTATGTATTGTATGAAGTGGCGATTGTAAGCCAACTCTTTATCTCTATCTGATTCAGTACATGGGATGTGTAAAGATTACCCCTCTTGCGACATGCCTACTATGCGGTTATGCCTCTAAGTCGTGCTCCTACACGTAGGAGATATAGTCGCATCGTGGGTGTTACAAGTTGGTAATCAGAGCATTCCCCGACTTAGGAGCCCCCTACTTGATCGAATCGCTGGCGTTGTTGAGTCTAGAAAAATGTTTTGAGTCTTATAGGATTATATATATCGGAGAGTAGGATTCTTTTTACTCCCCAGTCCCTTCGTCGCTCTGGTGAGGCCTCCTGACGTAGAGTTTTGACTCTTCTCTCCTCAAATTTCACTAAAAATTTTTTTGGATCACGCGGGTATCTTGGAATCGTTCCGATGTTTTTGTGACGAGAACATTCTTCTTGGTGCCTCCTGACATTTAGGGGTTGTGGCAGTGTCCCGGGGAGTTGAGCTCCGAGGTGTTGTCGTCACAATTTTATCGTTGCAGTTTTGGAATACCTGAGTTCGACGACATCGAAATCTCCTTTATGCAGTTGTTGGTGAGATAACCTCGACGCCACCCAGTACTGGGGAGGGAGTTCGAGAGTATTGCCATAACTTGTATAACGGATGCTTTTCGAAGGTTGAGGTAAACGATTTCTGAAGGTTTCTTGGTTTTGTGTTGAAGGATGGATACAACTGGATGTAGGATTTGCAAGTTTTGGGTGAGATATTATGCTTCCCCTGTATCCCCAACACCTGATTGCATAACGAGAAAGTTTCGGGAGTTTATAAGTGGTAATTCAAGTAGCTCCTAGGATATCTTTTTGACAGATGTATGATATGAAATTGGGGTTCGACGTCTAGTGGTCCGCCTATCCACGGTTGGTTTTATAGTGGTCTCGTTGTGTCTTAAAGAGTCCTTGGCTATGCTGACTCAGGGACGCTTCGTATGTCATGTGCACTACCTTGTACATGATGGTGCTGTACGATCGAGACCGTGTGGGCCCCACCACAAAAACTTCGGATGAGATCTCTATCATATGTTTTTTCGGGCTTATTTTGCAAGCCAATCCTTTGTTTTGTTTTCAGTTGTAGTATTCGAGTTGCTTCGAAGTCAAATGTTGATTCCATACCTTTCCTAAGTGGTGTTCTCATATTCCTATGGGAGTACTAATCCTTCTTGATCATCGAGTTTGTCATGTTAATTCTTTTTCAACTGGCGTGTTCTCTCTTCAAGTGGATCCGATCATTTTCAACATCCGCAAGATCAACTCAAAGTCTTCTCAACGTTGTTCGTTTCATCCATGCCAAGTTGTCTTTGTTTTTCCCGCCCTCCCACCCTTTTCCTTTAAGGACTAAGATTTCTTAATAGAGTATCCTTTTATTGATATGAAGTCTCTTCGTTCTTTCTTCAATGTTCTTATCCGGTGATTCTCATGAAGATTCTAACGGAGCTTCAAGTTCATCATTCTTCATTATTTTTCTTCTCCGGTGGACTCAATTCAAGTTTTGGTGTTGATCATATTCCTTTCTTTGTTCCAAATGCTTTCCCATGCCATTGCACCTCATAATCATTCACTTCTCGCTATTCTTTTGTTCTGGAGTGCTGAAGATATCTCAGAAGGCTCGTCTTTTCATTCAATATCCGTTCAACCTATTTCGAGGTTGTTATCTCATTCAAGCCATTTAATTCAACCGGTGCAATCTCTCTTTTCAAGTAATCGTTCACCGGTGTTTCTTTTGAGTGGGCCCTAACCCACGGATCTTTTCCTAGGATCTTACCTGACTTTTCTAATTTTCCCGGAGCCTATCAAATTATTTTCCAAGTTTGACGTAAGAATGAATTATCATCAGTCATATGCCTTTCTCCAAGATCTTTAAAATTATTTTCATCGTCGGTTCAACCTTTCTATTTTTCATCCCGGTGTATCTCAACAATTCATGGTGGTGTTTCTCGTCGTCATTCTCGGATTTGAAGACCGAAGAAGATTGTCTCTCAATCTTGCTCCTTTCTCTCAGAGATGCGTAGTTCAAGCTTGCTGCCATCCTCTCATAATTGTTTTCGATTGTCAGAATTATTTTCACCCATCCGGAGCAATTCAGGAGTCTTTTCAGTTTGATTCTCTGGAGCCCATCGTCACCCATCCGGTCCAGGTATTAGTATAGTATACGTATATTAGGAAAAAATGAAAGAATCGATCGCTTCGCTACGCTGCTGCACGTCTCCAGTCTCCTCGGCTCCTCCCCCAAATTCTCCACCCCGGAGAACAGCGCCGCCGCTCCCACGTACTTCGAGATTCGAGGCTTTGCTCTCGTGCATCCATTAATGGAGTTCAACGGTGCTATTCCCTTCCCCAATCATCTCTCTCTACATCCTCAACGCTCCCCACGAAGTAGACGTTTGAGGCATCACCGGATCGGTACGTCGCCCTCCTTCCCCTAATCATGTACTCTTTTGATTCGATGTTAAATAGCCCAGCTCTCCGCCTGCGATTGCTCCATTTGACATCTCCAATTCTTCTCTTCCTAGTTCCTACTCTTCTGTTGCCTGTTCTTCAAAGCTTCATTGGATCCAAGGATGAGAAGAGGGGACCAGGAATGAGTTTTGCAACCTTGCTGATCTGGGAAGCTACATCGACAATTCGACATCAAGCCATATGCCCATATTCAGGTCCTTTTGTTTCCTGTATTGACTATTTTTCTGCTATTGTTTAGTGACTTGTCTTCTAAAAAATGTTTATCAGTGAGAAAAGGAAGTGAAAAAATTAGCGAGATACTGGTTGGATCCCAGGAAGGTTCAATTGACAATTTTTTTAGAACCGGTAGTTTTTCAAAGAACTTAAAGTGTTCAGAAGTATATTTGGCTTCTTGGCTCAAAAGACTTGAAGTTATTGAATGATATTAAATTACGCAAATGTTGTGCTAAATTTGTAGAAACACTTTCTGACAATTATGCTGAATTAGATGATCTCTTCTCGAAATTACGACTACGACAAATGACTTCAACATAATCTTATGTGCCATTGAGTGCTATGAAGATTTGTTTAGTTTGTTGGAGACATTGACAAGGTTTTCATACTTAGAAGAGTGAGATGATGGTCTCTTTGTGGTACTTAATTAGATGAGCGATCTTTTATAGAACAACTATATTTTTTCCATACTATTATGATGTAGTTCTCTGGACGTTACAAATAAATAATCTGTGATATGTGTTTTTTAGTTCAAAGACCATCATATGCTATGTACTGAATTGCTTTCGAAATAAATATATTCTGAATTTTTATTTGTCCACAAGGGCCCTGTTTTGTCGTCTTGCCCCAGGGCCCCGAATATGTATGGACCAGCCCTGCCGGGGCCCTACCTCCCAGGGGGCCAGGGTGGTCGCCCCGTTGCCCCGGCCTATGGGCCGGCCCTGACATGACCCACTACTTTAGGGCACAGGTGACATCACATACCCATGATATCACTGCTGACCCACAAGTATAAGGGATCAATCGTAGTCCTTTCAATAAGTAAGAGTGTCGAACCCAACGAAGAGCAGAAGGAAATGATAAGAGGTTTTCAGTAAGGTATTCTCTGCAGGTACTGAAAGTAGTAGTAACGGGTAGTTTGTGTTGGGGAACGTAGTAATTTCAAATATTTTCCTATGCACACACTGGATCATGGTGATGCATAGCAACGAGGTGGAGAGTGTTGTCTACGTACCCTCGTAGACCGGAAGCGGAAGCGTTAGCACAACGCGGTTGATGTAGTCGTACGTCTTCACGATTCGACCGATCCAAGTACTGAACGTACGGTACCTCCGAGTTCAGCACACGTTCATCTCGATGACGTCCCGTGAGCTCCGATCCAGCAGAGCTGCACGGGAGAGTTCCGTCAGCACGACGGTGTGATGACGGTGATGATGTTGCTACTAAAGCATTGCTTCGCCTAAGCACCGCTACGATATGATCGAGATGGAATATGGTGGAGGGGGGCACCGCACACGGCTAAGAGATCAAGAGATCAACTTTTGTGTCTAGAGGTGCCCCCCTGCCCCCGTATATAAAGGACCAGGGGGAGGAGGCGGCCGACCAGGGGAGGGCGTGCCAGGGAGGAGTCCTACTCCCACAGGGAGTAGGACTCCCTTCTTTTCCTAGTTGGAGTAGGAGGGGGAAAGGAAGGGAAGGAGAGAGAGGAAGGAAAGGGGGCGTCACCCCCCTCCTTGTCCAATTCGGACTAGAGGGGGAGGGGACGCGCGGCCTGCCCTAGCCGCCCCTCCCCTTTGAAGGAAATATGCCCTAGAGGCAATAATAAAGTTATTATTTATTTCCTTATATCATGATAAATGTTTATTATCCATGCTAGAGTTGTATTAACCGGAAACATGATACATATGTGAATACATAGACAAACAGAGTGTCACTAGTATGCCTCTACTTGACTAGCTCATTGATCGAAGATGGTTTTGTTTCCTAACCATAGGCAAAGAGTTGTCATTTGATTAATGAGATCACATCATTAGGAGAATGATGTGATTGACTTGACCCATTCCGTTAGCTTAGCACTCGATTGTTTAGTATGTTGCTATTGCTTTCTTCATGACTTATACATGTTCCTATGACTATGAGATTATGCAACTCCCGTTTACCGGAGGAACACTTTGTGTGCTACCAAACGTCACAATGTAACTGGGTGATTATAAAGGTGCTCTATAGGTGTCTCCGAAGATACTTGTTGGGTTGGCGTATTTCAAGATTAGGATTTGTCACTCCGATTGTCGGAGAGGTATCTTTGGGCCCTCTCGGTAATGCACATCACTTAAGCCTTGCAAGCATTGCAACTAATGAGTTAGTTGCGGGATGATGTATTACGGAACGAGTAAAGAGACTTGCCGGTAACGAGATTGAACTAGGTATTGACATACCAATGATCGAATCTCGGGCAAGTAACATACCGATGACAAAGGGAACAACGTATGTTGTTATGCGGTCTGACCGATAAAGATCTTCGTAGAATATGTGGGAGCCAATATGAGCATCCAGGTTCCGATATTGGTTATTGACCAGAGACGTGTCTCGGTCATGTCTACATAGTTCTCGAACCCATAGGGTCCGCACGCTTAACGTTTCGATGACAGTTATGTTATGGGTTTATATGTTTTGATGTACCGAAGGTTGTTCGGAGTCCCAGATGTGATCACGGACATGACGAGGAGTCTCGAAATGGTCGATACATGAAGATTGATATACTGGAAGCCTATGTTTGGATATCGGAAGTGTTTCGGGTGAAATCGGGATTTTACCGGAGTACCGGGAGGTTACCGGAACCCCCCGGGAGCTTAATGGGCCATAGTGGGCCTTGTGGAGAAGAGGAGAGGAGGCCAGGGCAGGGCCGCGCGTCCCTCCCCCTAGTCCGAATAGGACAAGGAGAGGGGGGCGGCGCCCCCCCCCTTTCCTTCCTCTCTCCCTCGTCTTTCCCCCTCCTCTCCTAGTCCAACAAGGAAAAGGGAGGGAGTCCTACTCCCGGTAGGAGTAGGACTCCTCCTGGTGCGCCCCCTCTAGGAGGACCGCACCTCCCCCCTTGCTCCTTTATATACGGGGGCAGGGGGCACCCTAGAGACGCAACAATTGATCGTTTGATCTTTTTAGCCGTATGCGGTGCCCCCCTCCACCATAGTCCACCTCGATAATACTGTATCAGTGCTTAGGCAAAGCCCTGCGTCGGTAGAAGATCATCATCATCACCACGCCGTCGTGCTGACGAAACTCTCCCTCAACACTCGGCTGGATCGGAGTTCGAGGGACATCTTCGGGCTGAACATGTGCTGAACTCAGAGGTGCCGTGCGTTCGGTACTTGATCGGTCGGATCGGGAAGACGTACGGCTACATCAACCGCGTTGGGCTAACACTTTCGCTTTTGGTCTACGATGGTACGTAGACAACACTCTCCCCTCTCGTTGCTATGCATCACCATGATCTTGCGTGTGCGTAGGATTTTTTTTGAAATTACTACGTTCCCCAACAGTGGCATCCGAGCCAGGTTTTATGCGTAGATGTCATATGCACGAGTAGAACACAAGTGAGTTGTGGGCGATATAAGTCATACTGCTTACTAGCATGTCATACTTTGGTTCGGCGGTATTGTTGGATGAAGCGGCCCGGACCGACATTACGCGTACGCTTACGCGAGACTGGTTCTACCGAGGTGCTTTGCACACAGGTGGCTGGCGGGTGTCAGTTTCTCCGACTTTAGTTGAACCGAGTGTGGCTACGCCCGGTCCTTGCAAAGGTTAAAACAGCACCAACTTGACAAACTATCGTTGTGGTTTTGATGCGTAGGTAAGAACGGTTCTTGCTAAGCCCGTAGCAGCCACGTAAAATTTGCAACAACAAAGTAGAGGACGTCTAACTTGTTTTTGCAGGGCATGTTGTGATGTGATATGGTCAAGACATGATGCTAAATTTTATTGTATGAGATGATCATGTTTTGTAACTGAGTTATCGGCAACTGGCAGGAGCCATATGGTTGTGGTTTTATTCTATGCAATGCAATCGCCATGTAATGCTTTACTTTATCACTAAGCGGTAGCGATATACGTAGAAGCATAAGATTAGCGAGACGACAACGATGCTACGATGGAGATCAAGGTGTCGCACCGGTGATGATGGTGATCATGACGGTGCTTCGGAGATGGAGATCACAAGCACAAAATGATGATGGCCATATCATATCACTTATATTGATTGCATGTGATGTTTATCTTTTATGCATCTTATCTTGCTTTGATTGACGGTAGCATTATAAGATGATCCCTCACTAAATTATCAAAGTATAAGTGTTCTCCCTGAGTACGCACCGTTGCGAAAGTTCTTCGTGCTGAGACACCACGTGATGATTGGGTGTGATAGGCTCTACGTTCAAATACAATGGGTGCAAAATAGTTGCACACGCGGAATACTCAGGTTAAACTTGACGAGCCTAGCATATAACAGATATGGCCTCGGAACACGGAGACCGAAAGGTCGAGCGTGAATCATATAGTAGATATGATCAACATAGTGGTGTTCACCATTGAAACTACTCCATCTCACATGATGATCGGACATGGTTTAGTTGATTTGGATCATGTGATCACATAGAGGATTAGAGGGATGTCTATCTAAGTGGGAGTTCTTAAGTAATATGAGTAATTGAACTTAAATTTATCATGAACTTAGTACCTGATAGTATCTTGCTTGTCTATGTTGATTGTAGATAGATGGCCCGTGATGTTGTTCCGTTGAATTTTAATGTGTTCCTTGAGAAAGCAAAGTTGAAAGATGATGGTAGCAATTACACGGACTGGGTCCGTAACTTGAGGATTATCCTCATTGCTGCACAGAAGAATTACGTCCTGGAAGCACCGCTAGGTGTACCACCTACGCCAGCAACTGCAGACATTGTGAATGCCTTGTAGTCACGTGTTGATGACTACTCGATAGTTCAGTGTGCCATGCTTTACTGCTTAGAACCGGGACTTCAATGACGTTTTGAATGTCATGGAGCATATGAGATGTTCCAGGAGTTGAAGTTAATATTTCAAAAGAATGCCCGGATTGAGAGATATGAAGTCTCCAATAAGTTCTATAGCTGCAAGATGGAGAAGAATAGTTCTACCAGTGAGCATATACTCAAGATGTCTGGGTACTGCAATCACTTGATTCAACTGGGAGTTAATCTTCCGGATGATAGCATCATTGACAGAATTCTTCAATCACTGCCACCAAGCTACAAGAGCTTTGTGATGAACTATAATATGCAAGGGATGGATAAGACAATTCCCGAGCTCTTCGCAATGCTAAAGGCAGCGGAGGTAGAAATCAAGAAGGAGCATCAAGTGTTGATGGTCAATAAGACCACCAGTTTCAAGAAAAAGGGCAAAGGGAAGAAGGGGAACTTCAAGAAGAACAGCAGGCAAGTTGTTTCTTAGGAGAAGAAACCCAAGTCTGGACCTAAGCCTGAGACTGAGTGCTTCTACTGCAAGCAGACTGGTCACTGGAAGCGGAACTGCCCCAAGTATTTGGCGGATAAGAAGGATGGCAAGGTGAACAAAGGTATATGTGATATACATGTTACTGATGTGTACCTTACTAATGCTCGCAGTAGCACCTGGGTATTTGATACTGGTTCTGTTGCTAATATTTGAACTCGAAACAGGGGCAACAGATTAAGCGAAGATTGGCTAAGGACTAGGTGACGATGCGCCTGGGAAATGGTTCCAAAGTCAATGTGATCGCGGTCAGCACGCTACCTCTACATCTACCTTCGGGATTAGTATTAGACCTAAATAATTGTTTTTTAGTGCCAGCGTTGAGCATGAACATTATATCTGGATCTTGTTTGATGCGAGACGGATATTCATTTAAATCAGAGAATAATGGTTGTTCTATTTATATGAGTAATATCTTTTATGGTCATGCACCCTTGAAGAGTGGTCTATTTTTGTTGAATCTCGATAGTACTGATACACATATTCATAATATTGAAGCCAAAAGATGCAGAGTTGATAATGATAGGGCAACTTATTTGTGGCACTGCTGTTTAGGTCATATCGGTGTAAAGCACATGAAGAAACTCCATACTGATGGACTTTTGGAACCACTTGATTATGAATCACTTAGTACTTGCGAACCATGCCTCATGGACAAGATGACTAAAACACCGTTCTCCGGAACTATGGAGAGAGCAACAGATTTGTTGGAAATCATACATACAGATGTATGTGGTCCGATGAATGTTGAGGCTCGTGGCGGATATCGTTATTTTCTCACCTTCACAGATGATTTAAGCAGATATGGGTATATCTACTTAATGAAACTTAAGTCTGAAACGTTTGAAAAGTTCAAAGAATTTCAGAGTGAAATTGAAAATCATCGTAACAAGAAAATAAAGTTTCTACGATCTGGTCGTGGAGGAGAATATTTGAGTTATGAGTTTAGTCTTCATTTGAAACAATGCGGAATAGTTTCGCAACTCACGCCACCCGGAACACCACAGCGTAATGGTGTGTCCGAACATCGTAATCGTACTCTACTACATATGGTGCAATCTATGATGTCTCTTACTGATTTACCACTATCGTTTTGGGGTTATGCTTTAGAGACAGCCGCATTCACGTTAAATAGGGCACCATCAAAATCCGTTGAGATGACGCCTTATGAACTGTGGTTTGGCAAGAAACCAAAGTTGTCGTTTCTGAAAGTTTGGGGCTGCGATGCTTATGTGAAAAAGCTTCAACTTGATAAGCTCGAACCCAAATCGGGGAAATATGTCTTCATAGGATACCCAAAGGAGACTATTGGGTACACCTTCTATCACAGATCTGAAGGCAAGACTTTTGTTGCTAAATTCGGAATCTTTCTGGAGAAGGAGTTTCTCTCGAAAGAAGTGAGTGGGAGGAAAGTAGAACTTGATGAGGTAACTATACCTTCTCCCCTATTGGAAAGTAGTTCATCACAGAAACTGGTTTCTGCGACACCTACACCAATCAGTGAGGAAGTTAATGATGATGATCATGGAACTTCAGATCAAGTTGTTACTGAACCTCGTAGGTCAACCAGAGTAAGATCCGCACCAGAGTGGTACAGAAATCCTGTTCTGGAAGTTATGTTACTAGACCATGACGAACCTACGAACTATGAAGAAGCGATGGTGAGCCCAGATTCCATGAAATGGCTTGAGGCCATGAAATCTGAGATGGGATCCATGTATGAGAACAAAGTGTGGACTTTGGTTGACTTGCCCGATGATCGGCAAGCAATTGAGAATAAATTGATCTTCAAGAAGAAGACTGGCGTTGACGGTAATGTTACTATCTATAAAGCTCGACTTGTTGCGAAAGGTTTTCGACAAGTTCAAGGGATTGACTACGATGAGACCTTCTCACCCGTAGCGATGCTTAAGTCTGTCCAAATCATGTTAGCAATTGCCGCATTTTATGATTATGAAATTTGGCAAATGGATGTCAAAACTGCATTCCTGAATGGATTTCTGGAAGAAGAGTTGTATATGATGCAACTGGAAGGTTTTGTCGATCCAAAGGGAGCTAACAAAGTGTGCAAGCTCCGGCGATCCATTTATGGACTGGTGCAAGCCTCTCGGAATTGGAATAAACGCTTTGATAGTGTGATCAAAGCATTTGGTTTTGTACAGACTTTTGGAGAAGCCTGTATTTACAAGAAAGTGAGAGGGAGCTCTATAGCATTTCTGATATTATATGTGGATACTTGAATAAGAGTTTTTCAATGAAAGACCTCGGTGAAGCTGCTTATATATTGGGCATCAAGATCTATAGAGATAGATCAAGATGCTTAATTGGACTTTCACAAAGCACATACCTTGACAACATTTTGAAGAAGTGCAAAATGGATCAAGCAAAGAAAGGGTTCTGCCTGTGTTACAAGGTGTGAAGTTGAGTAAGACTCAATGCCCGACCACTGCAGAAGATAGAGAGAAAATGAAAGATGTTCCCTATGCTTCAGCCATAGGCTCTATCATGTATGCAATGTTGTGTACCAGACCTGATGTGTGCCTTGCTATAAGTCTAGCAGGGAGGTACCAAAGTAATCCAGGAGTGGATCACTGGACAGCGGTCAAGAACATCCTGAAATACCTGAAAAGGACTAAGGATATGTTTCTTGTTTATGGAGGTGACAAAGAGCTCATGGTAAACGGTTACGTTGATGCAAGCTTTGACAATGATCCGGACGATTCTAAATCGCAGACCAGATATGTGTTTACATTGAACGGTGGAGCTGTCAATTGGTGCAATTCTAAACAAAGCGTTGTGGCGGGATCTACGTGTGAAGCGGAGTACATAGCTGCTTCGGAAGCAACAAATGAAGGAGTCTGGATGAAGGAGTTCATATCTGATCTAGGTGTCATACCTAGTGCATCGGGTCCAATGAAAATCTTTTGTGACAATACTGGTGCAATTTCCTTGGCAAAGGAATCCAGATTTCACAAGAGAACCAAGCACATCAAGAGAGGCTTCAATTCCATCCGGGATTTAGTCCAGGTGGGAGACATAGAAATTTGCAAGATACATACGGACCTGAATGCTGCAGACCCATTGACTAAGCCTCTTCCACGAGCAAAACATGATCAGCACCAAGGCTCCATGGGTGTTAGAATCATTACTGTGTAATCTAGATTATTGACTCTAGTGCAAGTGGAGACTGAAGGAAATATGCCCTAGAGGCAATAATAAAGTTATTATTTATTTCCTTATATAATGGTAAATGTTTATTATTCATGCTAGAATTGTATTAACCGGAAGCATGATACATGTGTGAATACATAGACAAACAGAGTGTCACTAGTATGCCTCTACTTGACTAGCTCATTGATCGAAGATGGTTTTTTTCCTAATCATAGACAAAGAGTTGTCATTTGATTAATGAGATCACATCACTAGGAGAATGATGTGATTGACTTGACACATTCCGTTAGCTTAGCACTCGATCGTTTAGTATGTTGCTATTGCTTTCTTCATGACTTATACATGTTCCTATGACTATGAGATTATGCAACTCCCGTTTACTGGAGGAAAACTTTGTGTGCTACCAAACGTCACAACGTAACTGGGTGATTATAAAGGTGCTCTACAGGTGTCTCCGAAGGTACTTGTTGGGTTGGCGTATTTCGAGATTAGGATTTGTCACTCCGATTGTCGGAGAGGTATCTCTGGGCCCTCTCGGTAATGCACATCACTTAAGCCTTGCAAGCATTGCAACTAATGAGTTAGTTATGGGATGGTGTATTACGGAACAAGTAAAGAGACTTGCCGGTAACGAGATTGAACTAGGTATTGACATACCGATGATCGAATCTCGGGCAAGTAACATACTGATGACAAAGGGAACAACGTATGTTGTTATGCAGTCAGACCGATAAAGATCTTCATAGAATATGTGGGAGCCAACATGAGCATCCAGGTTCCGCTATTGGCTATTGACCAGAGACGTGTCTCGGTCATGTCTACATAGTTCTCGAACCCGTAGGGTCCGCACGCTTAACATTTCGATGACAGTTATATTATGGGTTTATATGTTTTGATGTACCGAAGGTTGTTCGTAGTCCCGGATGTGATCACGGACATGACGAGGAGTCTCGAAATGGTCGATACATGAAGATTGATATACTGGAAGCCTATGTTTGGATATCGGAAGTGTTTCGGGTGAAATCGGGATTTTACCAGAGTACCGGGAGGTTACCGGAACCCCCCGGGAGCTTAATGGGCCATAGTGGGCCTTATCGAGAAGAGGAGAGGAGGCCAGGGCAGGGCCGCGCGTCCCTCCCCCCTAGTCCGAATAGGACAAGGAGAGGGGGGCGGTGCCCCCACTTTCCTTCCTCTCTCCCTCGTCTTTCCCCCTCCTCTCCTAGTCCAACAAGGAAAAGGGAGGGAGTCCAATTCCCGGTAGGAGTAGGACTCCTCCTGGCGCGCCCCCTCTAGGCCGGCCGCACCTCCCCCCTTGCTCCTTTATATACGGGGGCAGGGGTCACCCTAGAGACACAACAATAGATTGTTTGATCTTTTTAGCCGTGTGCGGTGCCCCCCTCCACCATAGTCCACCTCGATAATACTATAGCGGTGCTTAGGCGAAGCCCTGCGTCGGTAGAACATCATCATCATCACCACCCCGTCGTGCTGATGAAACTCTCCCTCAACACTTGGCTGGATCAGAGTTCGAGGGACGTCATCGGGCTGAATGTGTGTTGAACTCGGAGGTGCCGTGCATTCGGTACTTGATCGGTCGGATCGTGAAGACGTACGACTACATCAATCGCGTTGTGCTAACACTTCTACTTTCAGTCTACGAGGGTACGTAGACAACACTCTCCCCTCTCGGATCTATGCACCACCATGATCTTGCGTGTGCATAGGATTTTTTTTGAAATTACTACGTTCCCCAACACTCTTGTTCACTAAGGCCCATCTTGGCCCATTAAACTCCCCGGGGGGTTCCGGTAACCCCTCGGTACTCCGGTATATGTACGAAACTCCCTGAAACCATTCCGGTGTCCGAACATAGTCGCCCAATATATTGATATTTATGTCTCAACCATTTCGAGACTCCTCGTCATGTCTATGATCACATCCGGGACTCCGAACTACCTTCGGTACATCAAAACATATAAACTCATAATACAATCGTCACCGAAACTTTAAGTGTGCGGACCCTACAGGTTCGAGAACTTTGTAGACATGACCGAGACATGTCTCCAGTTAATAACCAATAGCGGAACCTGGATTCTCATATTGGCTCCTACATATTCTACGAAGATCTTTATCGGTCAAACCGCATAACAACATATGTTGTTCCCTTTGTCATCGGTATGTTACTTGCCCGAGATTCGATCGTCGGTATCTCAATACCTAGTTCAATCTCGTTACCGACAAGTCTCTTTACTCGTTCCGTAATACATCATCCCGCAACTAACTCATTAGTTACAATGCTTGCAAGGCTTATGGTGATGTGCATTACCGAGTGGGCCCAGAGATACCTCTCTGACAATCGAAGTGAAAAATCCTAATCTCGAAATACGCCAACCCAACAAGTACCTTTGGAGACACCTGTAGAGCACATTTATAATCACCCAGTTATGTTGTGACGTTTGGTAGCACACAAAGTGTTCCTCCGGTAAATGGGAGTTGCATAATCTCATAGTCATAGGAACATGTATAAGTCATGAGGAAGCAATAGCAACATACTAAACGATCAAGTGCTAAGCTAACGGAATGGGTCAAGTCAATCACATCATTCTCCTAATGATGTGATCTTGTTAATCAAATGACAACTCATGTCTATGGCTAGGAAACATAACCATCTTTGATTAACGAGCTAGTCAAGTAGAGGCATACTAGTGACACTCTGTTTGTCTATGTATTCACACATGTATCATGTTTCCGGTTAATACAATTCTAGCATGAATAATAAACATTTATCATGGTATAAGGAAATAAATAATAACTTTATTATTGCCTCTAGGGCATATTTCCTTCAGTTTGATAGCAAGATAATTCGTAAAAAGTAACAAGTGACAATAGTAATGATGTGCAGCAAGGTGGATCAATCCTTTTTATAGCAAAGGAAAAGCCGAGAGTACTTCTTATAGTGAGCAAAGTGTTCTCAAGGACATATGGGAATACTCGTCTAGTCATATTCATCATCTTTAATTGATTCATGTTCACTACTTTGATAATTTGATATGTGGATGGACCTGTGCTAGGGTGATATTCTTACTTGAACAAGCAACCCACTTATGATTACCCCCTCTCGCAAGTATCAGCAACTATGAAATAAGAATTAAGATAAATCTAATCATAGCATGAAACATATGGATCCAAATTAGCCCATTATATATGGAATGGTGCAAACTAGGGTTTAAGCTTCTAGCACTCTCGCAACTCATCATCTACTTACTGATCCCCAATGCCTTCCCCTAGGCCCAAACATGGTAACATGTCCTCAAGAACAAACGGAAGTACTCACAAATAATATTCATGTTCACGATCAGAGGGCTATAATACTCCCTCTGTCCTTTGAAGAGTGTATTTCCAACTTTGTTGAAAAGCCAAACATTTTTATGTTTGACCATATTTATATAATAATACACCAACATTTATGCCATCAAATTAGTATCATTAGATTCATAACAGAATATATTTTTGCAGACTAAGGAATAGCCTAGTGGTGGGAAGGGGTTGATGCCTTCCCACCCACCCAGGTTCAAGGCATGGTACTTGCAATTTGGATTTGTTGCACCTATGATACTATAGGGGGTTCCCTTATAGTCTTTCTGTCAAGAAAACAGAATATATTTCCATCATATACCTATTTGGTTTCACAAACATTAATATATTTTTGCACAAACCCGGTCAAATTTTGAGATAGTTTAACTCTCCAACAAAGTTGGAAGTACGCTCTTTAAAGGACAGAGGGAGTATATGATTAAGAATCTGAACATATAATCTTCCACCAAATAAACCAACTAGCATCAACTACAAGATGTAATCAACACTACTAGCAACCCACAGGTACCAATCTGAGGTTTTGGGACAAAGATTGAATACAATAGAGGAACTACGGTTTGAGATGAGATGGTGTTGGTGAAGAATTTGATGGAGATGGTCCTCACATGATGAGAGGAACATTGGTGATGTCGATGGCTTCGATTTCCCCTCCCGGAGAGAAGTATCCCTGGCGAATCGCTCCGCTGGAGAACAAAAGTGCTCCTACACAGGTTCCGCCTCGAGACGGCGGCACTTCATCCTGATAGTCTTATCTTGATTTTTTTTCTAAGGTAAATGACATCATATAGGAGAATGAGGGCCACAGAGGCCTGCTGGTGGGCCCACAAGCTCACATGGCACGCTCCAGGGGGGGCGCCACCTGAGCTTGTGGCTGATGATGAAGATATGTACCTAGGGTAGGGTCATAGGCCTTACCTAGACACCCTCCACTAGGACGTCACCCTCAAACCAGAAGCATTCGAAGAGGAGTCATCATCCACTTGACCATGAGGACTTCCACTCAGAAGACTTGAAGTCACTCGACCGCAGAGACTGTCACTCGACCACTAGAAGGTCTAAGGTCACTCCGAACTGCAACGGTCGGACATCACCTCATAGCTTTAATGGTCATTATGTCTCTTTATTTACTGGCGTTACCAGTAACGTTTCCCCTTTAATGTACCTTAAACCCTTTGTAACGTGGGTTGGCTGGGGTCCTGGCGCACTCTATATAAGCCACCCCCCTCCACAGGCACAAGCGTTCACATCTTTTGTAAACTCACACACACATAATCCAGTCGACCGCCTCAGGGCACCGAGACGTAGGGCTGTTACTTCCTCTGAGAAGGGCCTGAACTCGTAAAACTCGTGTGTACAACTACTCCGTAGCTAGGATCTTGCCTCCTCATACTTACCCCCCATTCTACTGTCAGTCTTAGATCCACGACAGTTGGCGCCCACCGTGGGGCAGGTGTCTTAGCAGTTTATTGGGGAAGTTGCGATTCTTCCGATTCCAGTCATCATGGTTTCCGGCAGAGGATTGGCTGAAGGCCGCGAGATCCGTCTCGGCGCGCTCGTCTTCATCGCCGACGACTCCTCTTGGATCCACGAGGCTCCACTCGACGTCGAGGTGCTCCCCGTCCGCGGGGTGACACACTTCCGCGCATGCGTTCGTGGTGTCCTTCTTCAGCAACCGTCGACTCCGTATCAGTCGGCTCCTACGAGAACCTCCCTTTCTGTTGTTCGCCGGCGCTGGCGATCCGGTCGGTCGCGGCTTCAGTGGTGGGTGAGGCACGCGGTGTCTCGCCAATCGGCCACCCCAGAAATCGCGGCAATCGAGCCCGATGAAACTCTCTACGGCCTGTTCGATCTGTCGACTGGCTCCGTCGAGACTGCGTCCGAATGCGATAGCAGCGACCCCGCGGCGGAAGTCTTGATGGTCAATGGACCACGCAGTCCTCCTGGCTTCACCCGTGAAGGCGGTGACGATGGCGGCGACGATCCGTCGTGTGCTCATGAGGAGTACCGCCCCGAACCCCTCTCTTCGCAACGGAGGGAAGATCTTCGCCGCCGTAATATGGATGCACTTCACACTCCTATCGTTGGAGAAACCCCTGAGGCCCAGGCCTTGGAGGAGGCGCGCTTGGCCAACTTGGTTGAGCGCACTCGACTGGAGAACCTCTAGCGCGCACTCGACGAGCGTGCTCGACAGCGGATCCCCGAGTCCAGTCGATGACAACTTTTTCCGTCTCTGACTCAGGTATACCGAACTCCGATCCAGAATCTCACAACTGCAGCTCAAATAGCAGAGTCAATTCAACCTTCCCAGTCAGAAGCTGGCCGAGGTTTGATGCAGATCCAGGCTTTACTGCGGGCAGCGGGGGAACATAACACAGCAGTATCTCAGTCGCGGAATAGGATTCCTAGCAGGTCTATGGTGGCGGATACTGTCCAATCTGCCCATAGCACGAGATCGCCTCCGCGGCGTGAGGGACGTGGGTACCAGCAAGACCAGTACAGGAACCGTGAGCAGTATGATCATCGACTGGACCACGACGACCATCGTCAAGTGCCCACGCCTCCTCCGAGGAGTGGGTCATACATGCCTCGGCGGCAAGATGACAGGCGCCCCCACAGCGGCGAACGAAGAATTCCAGTCGACCCTAGAGAGCCAGGTTTTGATGCAAGGTCTATCCTCGTTCAAGGTCTGGTTGATAGAAACAGAGCTCACAGAGAAGGCCACGATAGAGATCATCCGACTGGAAGCAGGGTACATGTTTCAGGACCCGAGTGTTTCAGCAGAGCCATCAGAGCAGCAGTGATTCCTCCCAACTTCAGGTTGGCGACTAGAGTCAGCAAGTTCACCAGCGAGTCCAAGCCAGACACGTGGCTTGAGGATTACTGAGTAGCTGTGCAGATTGGTGGTGGCAATGATGATGTGGCCATGAAACACCTCCCCTTGATGTTGGAGGGCTCTGCCAGAGTGTGGTTGAATCAGTTGGCTCCTGGCAGCATATATAGTTGGGAGGAACTTGCTCGAGTATTTGTTAGAACCTTTGAAGGCACTTGCAAAAGGCCGGCAGGGTTGACAGAATTGCAGTGTTGTGTTCAGAAACCGAATGAAACCTTGAGGGATTATATTCAGAGATGGATCACGTTACACCATACAGCGGAGAATGTGTCAGATCACCAAGCAATTTGTGCCTTCAAGGAAGGCATCAAGTATCGGGAGTTGAATCTGAAATTAGGTCGAACAGGAGATATGACTCTGACTCGGATGATGGAGATTTCCACCAAATATGCCAATGGTGAAGTGGAAGACCGACTCCAGAGTGACAAACATAAAACAGTCGCCCAAGAAACCGGAGGAGGGAATTCCAGTCAGAAACAGAAGCGAAAGGCCGAACCAGCTGCTCCTGGTGAAGCTTTAGTTGTTGCTCAAGAGAAATTCAAGGGAAAACCCAAAGGTCCTTGTACTCCCAAGAAGGTTAAAGATCAATATGGGAATGATGTGTTGGATTTACCCTGCCATATTCATACCAGAAAAGATGAAGAGGGGAATCTCATTTACCCTAAACACACCACTCGACAGTGTCGTCTCCTGATCCAGCAGTTCCGAGAGAAACAACCCAAAGAGAAGGAAAAGGAGTCAGACAGAGGAGAGGATAGAGAAGAAGATGACGATGGTTTTCCCAATGTCAATTCCACGCTGATGATTTTTGCAGATGTTGAAAGCAAAAGTCAATTTAAGGTTATTAACAGGGAGGTGAACATGGTTGCTCCGGCAACACCCAGTTATTTGAAGTGGTCCTAGACTGTCATTATGTTCGACCAATCGGACCACCCAACGCATATAGCCACCCTTGGGAGGCAAGCACTGGTGGTCGACCCAGTAGTTGAAGGCACTTGACTGACTAAAGTGCTGATGGATGGTGGCAGTGGCCTAAATATCCTTTATACTGAAACCTTGAAGGGAATGGGTGTTCTGATGTCCAAGCTTAGTGAAAGCAACATGAGTTTCCATGGTGTTATACCCGGCAAGAAGGCTCAGTCACTCGGCCAGATCGCACTTGATGTGGTTTTCGGTGATTCCAAGAATTACCGCAAGGAAAAGTTGATGTTTGAGGTAGTGGATTTCAAGAGTGCTTACCATGCCATTCTGGGGAGACCCGGTTATGCATGTTTTATGGCTCGACCGTGTTATGTGTATCTCAAATTGAAGATGCCTGGCCCCAGAGGAGTAATCACTGTCACTGGCAATCGGCAGAAGGCAGAAGAGTGCTTCCAGAAGGGCTCAAAAATTGCCGATGCACAGATGGCAGTAGTGGAACTGCAAGAGTACCAGAAAAATGCAGATCCGAGTGATTTCCTATGAGCCAAGAAGCCTGCCACAGAGTCCGCATTTCAGTCGTCAGGGGAAACGAAGCCGATTCATATCCACCCGACCGATCCCAATGCTGCTCTGACCCATATCTCGTCAACACTCGACAGAAAATAGGAAGAAGCGCTCATCTAGTTCCTCCTGCCATAATGCAGCCTGTTATCAGCCCATGTTTGGCCATCGATCATAATACCCGTATAAGGCCCATTGATGATATTGCCCATAGAAGGCCCATTGTTTCTACGGCCTGTAGAAGGCCCATTGTTTCTACGGCCCGTAGAAGGCCCACTATTTCTACGGCCCGTAGGAGGCCCAGTGTCACTACAGTAAATATTAGCCCATGGTTATTGTGTCCTAGTTTTAAAAAATAGGTTATTGCAGCCACTAGCAAATTGCGGAAAAAGAACTGCAATGACTAGAAGCAAACAAATAAACGAGACCGCAAGGAAATAAATAAGCAAGCAACTTACGCTAGGCTATCACGGCTATCACACATATTACATCCACTGGGCATCAAAGTTCGCCACCAGTGCAAATAAACGCGCCGACAAAAGAATATACAAAACTAAGAGCACTTCAGAAGGCACTAGGCCTGGCCAAGTCAGGCCCCCCAAACAGTTGAAGAAGCTGAGTAGACCTCTGTTGTGTTAACGATAGATGCATCAACACTAGATTTAAGGCATGATGGTGCGCACGGCAGTCCTCTGACATCTTCATTACATCTTTGACTTCAAGTCGGAGCTGAGCTAAAGCAAGCCTTTCCGCTTTAAGTTGAGACTGAAGAAGTCGAACTGATTGAGGCAGCGACTGCACAGAGGTTGTCTCACACCTGCTGGTGAGTAGCTTCAACTCACTGTCTTCATCAAGACAGGACCTTGGGGTCATTTCGCTGTCCTCAAGATGGTTTGGCTCACTATCTTCCCTAAAGTTCTGCCTGGCGTAAGAGATACGAGTCTGAAAGACAAACAAGGAGACATGTAACATGTTTCACAATTATATAAGAAAATAAATGGATCTGTTCTGCATAAGGAACATGTTTTTACAACTACAATTTGAAACTGGTAGTTGTTGCAAACATCCAATCAGATGTAAACAACAAAGCAAACAACAGTGGAGGAAATGATGCCTATCCAAATCTATACTAGAACAAAGTTTGAAGGCTTGAGAAGGATGAACTTACATTACATGTTAACACGGGCTGGACAAAGCCCTTCTCCATATTGATGGAAGGATAATTCAATAAATTCCCCAAAGAAAATTCTTTATAAGCGTTGCCATTATTCTACATTTTGCAAAGAGTAAATATAGATCAAATAATATTGGAAGAAACAGAGGATAATGAAGCTCAGGTGCAGACTGATGATACATAATCAAATAGCAATTAATTAAGTACAATGTTACAAGGCAAAAGGGAGAGAGGTACTGACAAGAGCAATGCAGAGCCCATTATTATTTTGAGATCGTATGATCCTTTGAGCAAGGAGATTCATCTGAAATTAGTTTTCATACAAGAGAGAAGGTAAGGCACAAGTAGAAATTTAGGAGTTTAAATTTTGAATTGATATCATAGACAGTACCTGACGCTGGGCTCCCGACAGTTCTAATAGGGGTTTGGCAACTGGAGTAGGGGCAAAGTGTGGTACAGTTGGGCCTGTGTTTTCTGTGGCTGTTGATCTATCTGATTTAATAGGTATCACTACCTTTCCCAAATACCTAGTTTGTACTCCTTGACGACCTGCACTCACCCTCTTCCTTTTGGACACCTATTACGAAAGAACAACATTTGACTAGAAAAACATAGTGTGACGACACATGGAATAGGTATAGAAAATGGATAGGTATGGCATATACTCATATATGAAGCTTAAACTAAGCAGATGGTGTAACAAAGTAGAAGTAATGCAAGAGGTCATAAGCAAAATATGTGCGACCAATACAACTTTACAAAGTTAGAGCAAGCACCTTGATGGGTGAATAAGATAGGCCATCCTCCACCATGCCAAGTTTGTTAGGCAGTGGATCATTCTGCAATATTCCTCTCGTGCGCCCATTCTCATATTCATTTTGATAATGTTCAATATCTGACATGCATGAAAACATAAAAACAAGTGAGATTTTCTTTGTAATGCAGAAGTGATTCTAATCCAATACTGCCTCCCTGTAAAACCCTTTGTGCTATCTCTGCAATTTTTTTAAAAGATGTCATGCATGCTATAATTTGTTGTGTGCATTAATATAATGTGGCCTACTACTTAAAATATGAGAGCTCCAGAAGTGATGACACTTCGTAGATGATAGCTTCAACATATAGTAAAGAAGAACAAGTCGACCTGACCCAACAGATTCAAAATATACTAAGGGAGAACAACTCGACCTGACCAGTCGACCGCAAGAGAAGAGTATCATCTTAAAGAAGAGTAGAAGAGCAAGCAGATTGAAGATATTACAAGTCTTCTAATACAATGTCAGTTGGCCACCCATGATGAACCAGAGCGCACAGAGAAATACTATTCTTTCCGGTCTCTCCATATGTGGCTCACATGCATTTCGAAACTAAAGTAGGAACATTTAGCTAACCAATTAAACATCTCTCAGTTTTACTAATATCAGCAATAATATCATATATGAATTTGTACAACTAAGCTTGTTTAGCTCGATGGGTGGAGCAGTGCTATTACGACACGAACCACGTAGGCTGATTGTGGTCATCATAAAATGGGGAAAACATAAGCATGATGACTACAGTGTTGACCGTGGCAGTGGGATGCCAGATCTGAAGCTACAAACCGCGCAAAGGGTAGTTAGCAACCGATGTTTGCTTTGAAATAACAACTAAGATTTGGTATGGACAAGAAAGTACAGTCAACAAGTGACAAAGAAATGCAATTATGTTGTCTCTCTATATGTCGCGACATGCATTTGGAAACTCAAGTGGGACTGACGGTGTCCTGGACTAGGGGGTACTCACCACATCATCTCCTGATCTGTTAGATTGGGTCGAGGACCCCCATGGCCGTATACTCATGCGACAGTTCGGACAGTTGCCGCATACAAGGAAGATTCCACAAGACTTGGGGATCAAGACAAGGATTCCTCCCCACCGACGTATTCGGCTAGGACTCTTGTTATCCTAGGCCTCTGGTGCATTATATAAATCGAGGCCAGGCTAGTTGATAGAACATATAGAACAACAATCATACCATAGGCTAGCCTCTAGGGTTTAGCCTCTCCGATCTCATGGTAGATCTACTCTTGTACTATCCATATCATCAATATTAATCAAGCAAGACGTAGGGTTTTACCTCCATCAAGAGGGCCCGAACTTGGGTAAAACTTCGTGTCCCTTGCCTCCTGTTACCATCCGGCCTAGACGCACAGTTCGGGACCCCCTACCCGAGATCCGCCGGTTTTGACACCGACATTGGTGCTTTCATTGAGAGTTCCGCTGTGTGATCGGCAAAAGGATCGATGGCTCGTCTGCAGGTCAACTGCGATGCCGACATCTTCGTCGCCGGCTCGACTAGTCACCTTGGCTCGACCGAGGACCGTGCTCCATCTCCGATCATCATGTTCGGACGAGGACCTTCATCAACATCAACTCCGATCTCTATCAAGATCATGGAGGAATCATCCATGTAGCCCGGGGGCTCAACGTCAACATTGCCCTCGGGCGACCGTGCTGTTTTTCCGAACAGCAAACTTGTGTCCGCCGCCACCGCCTCCTCAAGTGTTTTTTTAACGATCACTTTTGGTGGAATTGTGTGGAATTGAGTCTACAACAACCCTGAAAAATTTCATCGAGTTCCGATGGAGAAATATCTGGCAATCCATGATATACCGGAGCCCTGTCAAATCTGGACAGGAATCTGGATGAGTTTAGGGCGAGGTGTCCAGCTTCTAGCTCGGACGTCCTTTGGAAGATCCAACCGTTGATCGGCTGCACAATTCCTATATCTACCACCTCTCAAAATTTCAGCTCGATCCGACCGTCCAAACTCCGGGAACCTTCCAATTAGTGCATCACTTTTCGGATCTGTTTTCTGCGCGAAAACAAATCCGACCCGAGTTCGTCTTTTTTATGAACAGGATTTCAGACATCCCTTTTGAAGGAAGTTTTGTATGGGTATTGTGTTTTGTTTCCGAACACATCCCACTAACTTTAAAATCTTTTGAACATGATCTTCAACATCATGCTGGTGTCGAACCAGTCCGGGAATATTGTTCCACGGCTGCCGACCTACGCGAGACACGTCGTCACTTTGTTGAGCCAAGCTCAACTTCTTCGGATCATCATCTCGGCAAGCCGAACAAGAGTCTGGCATCACGAAGGATAAATCATCATCAACATTGCCACCCCACGGATTACACGGAGCGGGAATACCGGCATCGCCGCACGGTCGCTTCATCAAGCCGGCATCGACCACGTGACGACCTGCATCGGCAGGGCTGCACTATTGCTTCTTCAAGCTGGTGTCAATCACGCCGACCTACTTCGACTCATCGGCTGGACCGAGGGCTTTGCCTTCTCTTCATCAACCTACTCCGGACACTTCGGCGTCACTAGCTGACCAGCTCCGTCACGTTAGCTGGACCGAGGGCTTTGCCTCGGCGAGCCAACCTTTGCCAGCATTGCCATGCCGTCGTTTTATCGCCCATCAGGCAATGGGTGTGCGGATCGAGTCCCAATTTTGGGAATCATCTTCCTTCGAATTGCTACAACAAATAAACCAGGTGCTATTAATCCCAGTATTTTTGCTTGTTTGGGTTCATTTTTCCCAAGGAAGTATTACTCTGGCTTGTCCATCATATGTACACAGGTGTATCAAATGGTGGCCGCATTAACGAAGGTCGCATGGTGGTTCAGTCAGTCTCCGTACATAGTCTGGCGAATGCCGCATCCGGAACTCGGACCGACCTGTGAATTCAGGCTTTGCCATGCCTTTACCGCATCACGCCGACGCCCTGCATCGACATTGACTACGGCGCCAGACCATATTTCTTTTATTACTCACTTTGCATAAATTATTTATTATGCAACGATTTTTTAATTATCATTATTACTATTATCTCCGGTTTGCACTATTGTTTGTGCACAGGAAAATGATCCGGGGACTTCGGCGTCGCTCTGCCGGTCTGCATTGACCGTGCTATGTCACCACTTCGGCGTGTCGAGCTCTCCGCTCCGCCACCTCGGGACCGGCTTGGGGGATGGAACCTTGCCCCGCATCAAGCTCGGACTGCATCATCAATACCGAACACATTAACCAGCTAAGTCGCTTTCATGCTCAAAGCTTTAATTTCTAACTTGTGTTCGGTTCGACCAAGAATTATACTTTTTTGGAAAAAATTTGCTTGTAAAAAATTTCCTTGTCCAAACTCTGTTTGTGACGCATAAATTCAAATACCCCGTTTACTTGGGTGCTTCCTTTATGAAGCTTTTCCTCTTGCATATGATTATACTTGTACGGCTTCGTTCCTTGTTCGTGTATTACGCCACAATATGCACCATATTGACTTAAGCGATTTGCAAGCTGGGTTGCCTCGCTCCTGTGTTTACCCCTACGTTCCCGATTGTTCGGCTAGGGAGTAAAGGGATCACCTCTGTGATTGTCATGATCGGGTCACCCGAGCCGGACCTCAGACTGGGTGAAGCCGAAAGCTAGCGCTCTTATTGTTTTCAATGATGGTCGGCACACAACGGAACTCATGAGTACAAAAAATCTATTGCACAAGTCTCATAATAACAATGAGCACCGAAGAAAGGTATCGGTGGGGGTACTATTTTCTTCGAAGATGCTTCTTACACTTTGGAGTAATATAGCATAAGTTCCCTGAGCACGCTTTGTCTGTTACAGCCTTATGGCCTGATTGCCTAGTTATTGGAAACACCGTCGATATTCTCGACAGATGGAGTACATAACACTTTTCGGTCCTTGACCGAAGAGGGAGAAGCCGACGGTCGGTTAAGACGCGTTTAAAGTTCGGTTGAACATAGATATGATATAAGTACTTCGGTACATGGAATCATTCTTTTACTCAAGTCACTTGGGGGCTCTTAAGTTTATTTGAGCCGTTTTATAATAAGTGTTCTTCTTCTTAGTCGTTGCAAAGTTTTATTGTTATTATTATTTATCACTCCTTTTTTTGACATGAGTGTGTGGTCACTAGCCGGGGAGCCTAATTTCTCTCTCAAAGCCGCTAGAGTTTAGTTTGCTAAGCTGGCCTAACGAGAAGTACTCCGCCTTCGGGATAGGAGGTTGAAGCCGTAGGCTGACCCGCTTGAAGTCTTGAGATAGGATGTATCATGTTAAAGCACAACAGAAGCACTTTTTTTCTAAGGCCAATTTTCGGATTGGCACCGAACACTTGATCTTGTTCAGACGTCAAGTTTTTACTGATATTTTTTGGTTTTCCAAGCTTGTGGCACTTTTAAACTATTTGTGTGTTTTCAACGCAAGTCACGCAGTGCAACGCCAGACACCTTTAGAGATTCGGCAAAAACATTCTCAGATATTGCTATATATGCATCGGTTTCGAATTATGTCTTCGGTCAATAGTTGGGTTGCCCGGCTCCTGTGCTTGCCTCCTATGTCCCGCTTTGTTCGGCTAGGTGTGCAAAGGGAGAACCACTGCGATTGTGCTTCCAGCTCACATGGTTAAGCACCTCAGTGGAGAAAGCCGAAAACTGACTGTCACAATAAGCGTAAACTGGTCAGCGATCTGATGATGGTGTTAAATGATGGGCCATTCATAACAATGGCCGAAGTGTTTATGGCTTGACCTCGACTGTCGCCGAACACTACCGGGGGCTATTAACTGGCCTCCCAAACTAAATCCTCGATATTTTGCTCTTACATTCGAGCTGAGGGTTCATGATCATGCTTAGCATGACAACCCAAAGAAAGGAACCCATAGCGGGATTATTTTCTTTGGAAGACATTTCTTCTGTTAAACAGTAATATAACATATCTCTCTATGTACCTTTGTTTATAAAGCCGTATGGCCAGTTTGCCTTGTTTTTCATAAATCTTTGCCCTCATAAAGGCTTTATAAAGTAGGACAAACACTCCTCGGCTACTGGCCGAGGAGGTGGAAGCCGATGATCGGTCAACAAAGTTTTGTACAATGCGGATCCGAGCATTAATGACGTAAAGTACTTGGATACATAGAGTCATTACACATAATTTGTGATTTTACTATGGATATCGATCCTTAATTCGGCCACCCGTGCCCGCATTAAGGCTCGGGGGCTATTGGGCTTTGGGCTTATTATTTACAAATATTAAAGGGGCACATCGATCCCCTGATCTGGTGTTGCCACCCGACCAGTGTCTCGGGGGCTACTGCATTGCCTGTCCAATGCAGAAAATTTTAAGTGTAATACAGTTTCTGAGGAGATTTTGATCCTCAGGTTGGTCGGCTGCACCCAACCTGAGTCTCGAGGACTGAGCATGCCGCTTTTTGTGTCCCGAAGTATTCTGCCGAGCTAGGACTTGATCCTTAGACCGATTTTGCAAATCAACCTGAGTCTCAGCGGCTACTAGGATCAGCGGTCTTATGTCATCCTTCATGTGCATCTCGGGTTTTAGACCGATACCCACCTTGAGGGCTACTGGCTATATATCTCGGCAGAGAATAAATTGCACCAATCAAAAATATTGACAAAAATCGGCCCACATTCGGGGTGGTGCACCACCTCGGAAGCAGTCCGGCATAAAGCTCGGGCGCTAGTGGCTAGCTCCATAGAGGGCATTTCCGGCATTAAGCTCGGCTAAACTCCTTCAAACTTCTTTGAACCAAGGTGATTTACGACACCTCGGATATAGTCCGGCGTTGGATCTCGGATATAGTCCGGCATTGGAGCTCGGATACATAGTCCGGCGTTGGAGCTCGGATACAGTACGGCGTTGAAGCTCGGATACATAGTCCGGCGTTGGAGCTCGGATACATTCCGGCATTAGAGCTGGGAAGCGGTCCGGCGTTGGTGCTCGGCTGCAAAAGATACCTCGAATGTAGTCCGGCGTTGGAGCTCGGACGCAAGAGGACACTGCCACCCGGGAACAACTTCAAACCCGAGGTGTGGCATAAAAATAACAAGGCATTGATAAAGGCCGGAAACTTAAAGGGGCTCCTTGGATACCCGATGTGTAAACTCGTCGAATGCATTTCGGTGATCCTCAAGATCGAAGATGAGAAGATTTGTTGAACCAGTTTTCAAGACCGACGACCGAAGATGAAGAACAGTTCGGAAGAATCAAGGAGCGTCCCTAACTTGAAGACCGGTTCAGGGGGCTACTGACGGTGTCCTAGACTAGGGGTTACTCACCACATCATCTCCTGATCTGTTAGATTGGGCCGAGGACCCCCATGGCCGTATACTCATGGGCCAGTTCGGACAGTTGCCGCATACAAGGAAGATTCCACAAGACTTGGGGATCAAGACAAGGACTCCTCCCCACCGGAGTATTCGGCTAGGACTCTTGTTATCCTAGGCCTCTGGTGCATTATATAAACCGAGGCCAGGCTAGTCGATAGAACATATAGAACAACAATCATACCATAGGCTAGCTTCTAGGGTTTAGCCTCTCCGATCTCGTGGTAGATCTACTCTTATACTACCCATATCATCAATATTAATCAAGCAGGACATAGGGTTTTACCTCCATCAAGAGGGCCCGAACCTGGGTAAAACTTCGTGTCCCTTGCCTCCTGTTACCATCCGTCCTAGATGCATAGTTCGGGACCCCCTACCCGAGATCCGCTAGTTTTGACACCGACAGGGACCTTTAGCTAACCAATTAAATGTGTCGGTTGACTAATATTAGTATCATATCACAATCATATTTGAACAACTAAGCTTTCAAATTCTGAGTGTTGTGTTGTTTAGCTTGAAGGGTGGAGTAATACTAGTACGACAGAAAGCACCTACGCAGATCATAGTAGAGTAGATAAAAGGGGAAAACCCTAAGCATCAAGAGAAAAATTAGGAAAGTGGAACTAGTTGGACCAGTGGGTGGTGCACATGCTTTTCAAAACGAATATAGGAACATTAGGTGACCAATTAAACGTTCTCTGTTTTAGTGATATGAGCATCATATCAGATTCGTATTTCAACACATAAGCTTTGGGTTGAGGTCTTGAGGAGCAGTGCTAGCACGACACGAAGCACCTACGATGATGGTAGTGAATATAAAGGGGGGAAACCATAAGCTTTACGAGTATAGTGTCTATGCCATGACGGATCTGAAGGTGCAAACCGGACAAAGCTACTTCGCAACCAATGTTTGTTTTCAACTAGCCACTATGATTTGGTACGGACAAGAAAAGTATAGTAAACAAATTACGATCTATTTTCCGGGTGAGATCAATAACTTAAGCACATATGGAAGAGTACCACCTCTCTTGCAACGCCGTGTAGGCCTATGCTGATACGTTGAGGGTGATGCGGGTGCGATGGCTGTCGGTGGCGGGGAAGAAGACTTTAGACGGCAGATGGCCGGGTCGGGGGATATATCCTGTTGCCGTGGACGAGGTGGTCGTAGGAGCGGCAATGGCAAGGTGTACGACGACGCCGATGAAGCGAGAGGAGGCGATGAAGGGATGCTGGTCCAGCGCCGTGGATGAGAGACGCCCATCTCTTGCAGTGGACGACGGGGTAGGGGTAGCGGCTCCGGCAAGGTGGAGGATGGGATGGCGGACGGAGGAGGCTCGCCGCAGTGCGGAGGTTGTCGTGCCGCCGACGGTGTATGAATGGGGAAATGGAGGGTAGGGGGATCTCAAACTTTGGGACGTGCTTCTCTGAAATGGGGGAAAGTTACGAACTTATCCCCCGTTTAAAATTCCGGACATCATGTCGGTTGGGGATAGGACGGTAATCTCGCATCTCCCAAATATTTGCCGGTAACTATTTCGGGCGAGGAGAGGGTGTTTTGCTGTCCACGGTTGGCGCCCACAGTGTATGAACGGGGCTGACAGGTAGGGCAATTGTGTCACGTCTGATGGAAGTTACACATCTGCCCCTATTTAAAATATTAGCCTACATCGATTTCGGGCGAGGAGAGGGTGTTTTGCCGCCCACGGTTGGCGCCCACGGTGTATGAACGGGGATGACAGGTAGGGCGGTTGTGTCACATCTGATGGAAGTTAAACATCTGCCCCTATTTAAAATATAAGCCTACATAGATTTCTGACGAGGAGAGTTTGTTTTGCCGCCCACCGTGTATGAATGGGGAAATGGAGGAAGAGACACATGTCTTTCCGACGAGCTTGAACCAAATGTGTTTTGCCGCCCACGTTTGGCACCCATTGTGTCTGAATGGGCTCAGAGGCCGTCGTGTCACGTCTGATTGAAGTTACTAGTCTACCCCTATCGACAGCAGTGTAAATCCTGTCGATAAGGATGTCAAGTGTCAGGGGTAGACAGTAATTTCCATCTCGCAAACACTTGCTTTGAGCAGCCCACAAATTATAGTGGGTGTTTAGCTGCTTCGTTCAAAACTTGGGAGAATTAGCATTCACGTTTGCCCTGGGACCTGGCAAACTAAATTCAAATCCAATTTGTATTCGATTACGAATATCCACAGATAACTATACGTTCTGTTATTTATTTCTTCAAAACCACAACAAAGATTTATTCCACCTTTATATATGATTATGATTTAGAAATGTCATGATCTTCGAATTCAGTACGTTGGATACACTCTGAGTCATACAGTTATTTCATCCAATACAATATGCTCACACGACAAACAGTTCACCTCATGTCAATCATACAAGTTCTGAGGATTACCTCGCCTAAAAAATTTGGATCATTACAACACATGGACAACATAGGGGGTCTTGCAACATAATCCATTCAGAGACATGACACAACATGCAAGTACAATAATCTAATGAAAATTTCAACTGGTATCTAAAGAAGAACCGGGATTATCTTGGGCTTCAGATAGCAGAAACAGCAGGACCTCCTCCGTCTTCAAATGCAACATTCTTACTTCCTCCAATTCTTGGGTTGCTTGCATAATGCGTGCCGCTAATTCCGTAATTTCCAGCCTCAAGATAAATATCACCTCATTCATGGCAGCCACACCATCTCTTTTTGCCTCTAGTAGAGCCTCAAGCACTATAATATATGTGCTCAGACTGCTCTCCAGCGGTGTTGCCTCTGAACTGCTACCATCTGGTAACATGGATGGTGCACTGCTTCCACAAATAGATTCTGGGGTTGTACATTGTGTCCTAGTGTGAACGGCATCCTGAAAGGTTTCCGCTGGACATCAGTAAGAGATAGTTATCGTATGATCCAGGCAGTAAGCTTACATGGTAAATGACGGACGAATTATTGCCGAGCATGACAAACTATATTTAAATGGTTCGAAGCAGCATCAGCCGAAAAGAAATTAAAATCGTAAGATGAAACTAGGGATGTAAGTGGCAAATAAACGAAATCCGCCAGTCCCATCTAGTTAGTCTTTGCTACCTCCCAAGTTCATTTTCCTCAAAAAAAAAACAAAAACTCTTTTGAACTATCATACCACTAGTGGACTTTAATCGGGATTAAACCGGACCCAGTTGACATCCCTAGTTGAAAGGGAGTGTACAACCGCTATATTTAAGTTGCCAAGGCATCTAAGCAGTTGAAATAATCTGAGAAAGCACTTAACAGTGTGGCCTCATATAAACTATGAAGACAGTCTTGTGATAAAGTTGAGAGGAAAAGTTAAGGACTCAAATGAAATAGGCATGCATTTCTTTACGATAGTACAGCAGGCACTGCTGACATATTGGCCAACTCAGGTATAGCATAACAACCAATAAGCATTCGAATCAAGCAATACAGCAAAGCAAACAACTGAACTATTTGTAATTCGGTAGGATTACACGTTGAGGGCACAAGCCAATAAAGCAACCCACTCGCATTACATTTCACATGTACTAAAACACACTGGCTTACCATATGTTGCAGTGAAGCCTAGCTGCTGTTGCAATGTTCTTTGAAGATATCGTCAGCATCCCGTGGTTGTGAATCTAGTTGTTGTAGCTTATTCTGCACCATCTATTTAGGTAAAATTAATTTTAATCGCATGCAGTGGTCCGAATTGATCATCAATGGTTCATCTAAACTAATGAAAGAAGGGTGTGTGTACTCCCTCTGATTCTTTTTACTTTGTGTATAACTTTTTCTCAGTTCTCTCGTATTAGTCTGCGCGTTGCCGATTCCTAGTGTTGGTTTCCTTTTGTGCCCCGCCCCATCCGGCTCTACCCTAATTAATTGGCAAATTAGTCCAAAAAAATTAAACCAGTGCCCTCCTTAGTATGTGGGTCAAGAGTTATGCGCAGAGTAAATAGAATCGGAGGGAGTATATCTGCTTCCGTCTATTTTTATGCTTGTTTGAGGTGCCAGCCCCAAAAGAACAAATATTTTGCTTGATGGGGTTGGCAGCTCCATAATTAATAGAAGCATCAAATTAGTCATGCAACTTGGGAAGTCGAGAACACACAAACAAGTAATGAACAGAGGCTCGGAGCAATGATGTAATAGCTAGCATCAGAAAATGTAGGGTAAAACGAACAAAAAGCAGTGGAGCCACATGCTAGTTTGCTGATGTGTAATTAAGCATAGAGAACATTAAGCAGTCTGATGGAACCAATAGGTGGCATCAGAACAAAACTAAAGCATATTAACTATATGTGCACTAGTATGTAATTTATCACATGTGACATGTTCACTGCCAGAAGTATGGCCCTACAGGTGCAACCAGAATAACGCGTCTCATGAAAAACTGAATGATGCCCTGAAAAAATTCAAAGGTGCAGTGCTTATGCTAGGAAAGGGAACGTAGGCACCGGCCGTTGGATAATAGTACCTGATTCTCGGCGACGTATGGGTATCATTGTCATACTTGATAGCTAAGGATCGTCGATGGTGCTCGTGTTGCGGTTGAGTTTGGGCCGGCTTTCGCCGTTGCTGAAGTGGCTCCGGTGCTATGGTTGCGGCGCCTGTCGACATACAAGAAAGCTCATATGTGGTAAGTGAACAGTTGCACGATAAAGAGAAAAACCGAAGGAGTACAAATCGAAATAACCTGATGAGGCTGCGGCGTCGGTAAAGCAGGGCCGATGGAGTTGAATATGGCGTCCGTGGAGCGGGTCCGGTGCAGTGGACGAAGGCTTCGGCGGGCGCGTTGTATAGTGCTTTCGGTGAGGCGGATCTGTTGCGGCGGACGAGGGCTTGTATGAAGGGCCAGCGAAGGGGCGGACGAGGGAGTCAGTGAAGGGCCTACGCTGTGGTGGACGAGGGCGCCGGTTAAGCAGATCTGGTGCGGTGGACCATGATGGCGGTCAAGGAGATCTAGAGCGGTGGACAAGCCAATCACTGAAGCGGCTCCGGTGAAGTGGTGAGTTGGCAGTTGGGGGTTCCAAGGTGCGGAAGGTAGATCCGGCGGGGTGTGAGGTCCACCGCTGCGGTGGAGGACTAGATTCGGCAGCTTGCCATGGTTGGGGGGAGGGGTCGGGGAGGGGAAGGGGAGGTGCTCTGGGTAAGAATGTTGGGGGAAAAAGGAAAACAATGGAGTTACCAAAGCAGCCCTTTTCCGTTCATGTGGCAGGGGTAAAACAGGAATATCGCAGGGCTAAACTTTCGGGCGCGTGATATTTCAATGTGAGCGGGAAGTTTGAAAGCTTTTGGCGCCTAAAATTATAAGCATTCTGCTCCCGTACGGCCGACTATGATATCATGGCCGACAATTTGTTTGTTTTGCACGCAAAAAAATGTGCAAGTTTTGAAAATCAATGTCTCCAACTCGAAACTTAGATTGTCTATTCAATTCAAATATGGATCATTGAGCTACTACAAGCAAATACCATCATACGGTCCAATTCAAATGAAATTCCAAATGTGTTTATCATAAATATGATGACAAAAGCAAAAATGTGTATGTGTATGAATAAAGTGGATGATTATAAAGTTTGAACATGCCCGTATGTGTATATCTCTAGGTTTGATATATGAATTTGAAATCACGAAATCCTGGCTTAAAAATGTACCTCTGTTTAAATGAATTACAAAAGCTAATGATGGGGACGAATTCCAAAATTCCAATCTTAGGTTTGTAATTCTGGTACATCAAGGTATATCACGCATGTTCAAAAGTATCGTTATCTCATAGTACAAACTGTGAAACAAATTGATCAACCATGAGTGCACAATATCTCAATTATGCTAAAGTCCCTCAAATATAGACACCTCACTCTTTATCTGAAGTCAACCCCCCCCCCACCACACACACACACACACAGAGAGAGAGAGAGAGAGAAGTCATTCTCTCCCCCAAACACCAACACACGAGCACATTAACACCCCTCTCTCTTGTAAAGTCTGGACCCCAACATAGGTCTCTATCACTTTGTCTCTCGGGCATGCACACATCTCTCCCCTCACTCTCTAGGTCTCCCGCTATCTCTCTTACCCAAGCACACGCACTATGTAGAGTGTATATTTCCCATACACACAAAACGTCGCCCCCAAACATCTATCTCCCTAGTTATGTGGTTCTCGTGCACTCACCTTACACAGCACCCCCACTGCAAACAAGCACACTTTGTCTCCTTGTGCACCACTCTCCTCTTTCTATCTCTCCCACATACGGACCCGCCCCAGCTCCTTCCCTGTATACATATATGTTGTGACTCTTTGCATAGCTCCCTAATGTATAATCATTCTCGATTTCGCACATTGTTCTCTACACCATCTATTCTAGCTCTCTCATGAAGTCCCTATCACACACACGATGACTCGCTTCCCTTGCGTCTCCGTTCATAGGCCAATTTTGGACAACATCAACATTGTCTCCCTATCTATACGCCATTTATGGACACAAACGACCCCTCTCGCCCCCTCCCTTCCTCTCTCTCTCTCTCTCTCTCTCTCTCTCTCTCCGTCGCTAGCTCTCTCTTTCTCTCGCTCTCACACCCCTCTCCCACACACACACACTCGATGTCTCTTCCAAATAGTCTGCTCCCCCTGCCCGCACCCGTGCTATCTCGCTACTACACATGTCACACCATTCCCCCTTCCCTTATACTAGGTTTACATCATCAGTGGCCTCTCTACTCCACATACACTCTCTCCCTCTCACACACAAACACGTGCACAAACACACACAGACACGCACAAACACCCATTTACCTGGATCCTCATCTCTCCTCATGTCTGCATGTGTATCTCACACACTCACTCTCTAATTATGTATATGTGTATCCACGTTACACAACACAAAGCCCCATGTACATGTCTCTCTCTATCCTCCACACACATAGACACAAAGAATCTATTATCATTGCCTCGGTCTCTAACATATCACACACGCTCTCTCTCTCTCTCACAAACATGCTCAACAAGGGTTTCCCCGTGAATAACTTACCGCCTGTTCATGAACAGTCATGGCAGTACAGCGAACACGAGACGTGAAAAAGAATAAATCTACACATGCTTAGACCACCTAGTATGACTACTAGGACTAGAGCAAGCCAAAAAGCGCGCCGCCATCACCCCCTCCTTGTCGGCGACGGGAAAATCTTTGTTTTACACAGTCGAGAAGTCATTGTGCTAAGGCCCCACATGCCGAGGCGTTGAATAGAATGTAGATGCTAGTTTACGGAAGCAAGTATCGATAATACGTTTGTATCTCCATACTTATATTTCTTCTCTTATAAAAAACCGAGTTGGTCATGATGGTACGTGTGCCATCTTGCAATATAGACCGTTCGATCTATACCCGCACCCCTCTCCACATTTGCAGACAAGGCCTTCCCTCATTCATCCTTATCTCCAACAAACCTCATTGTTGAGCAATTAAGAAAGGAAGCCTCTGGAACAAACTGGCCTGGTGGCCGCTGTCGGCGTCGTCAATCCCCATGCCTCCGCTCAATTCCACCACCAACCACCACCACACCCCACTCCTCTTCACCTTATCTCATATTTCTCGAGATATCATTAGTTTTATAAAAAATGCATCTTGATGTTCCATGCAATGCACGGATCTTGCTATTACTCCTACACAAGACTAAGTTGGTGATGCTAGTGTGTCTGCCATCTGTCGTTTCTGACCATTAGATCTACATCTAACAATTGTGAGGTAAGTTGTTGCCTTTTCTCACCAACATCCCACTTGTCTACCAATTTGCAAAAAAAACCATAATTAGTATCTTAAAACCAACCACATCCCTTCCTGACCTCACCAAAACAGTCCAAGGAATATATTCTAATTGAAACATAATATATCTCTAGTGACATATGTATATCAAAATTAGAGTGTTTTGTACCAAGTTTGTGAATAAGTATTATTCTAATTATGATTCGTTGCAACGTACATGAACATTGCTAGTATTTCCAACCATGCATTTCTTTTCCTAGTATTCCATAGTTTCGAGTTTTCCATCAAGATATTAGTCACTCATGGTTGATATTTACTTTCAATCATGTACACATATGCACTATGTAACTAGCCTTGCTTATTGGCTTCCAAAGCTTAACTTTCACTCCTACTTATAATATGTAGAGTATTTAACAAAAAACTACCACTTTCAACCAGCCCTAGGAGGAATCTATTGTACAAAAAATAGCAAAAACATACCCAAAATTTCTTAATCCACGCCAAAAACTACCTAGTACTCCTACCGATTAGGTTCGTTTAAACCCATTTATGACAGGGTTGGCCCACATATCCGTGCTGGCGAGGCAGCTTAAACCAACACATTTTGTTTGACCGTTGACACGAGGGACCCACATCTGACCTTCTATCCTGTTATTCCCCCTCAAATCATTATTTTTCCTGAACATTACTTCAAACAGTACTGATGCGTGTTTGTCGATGGCGGCGGTGATGAGCGAGTTGGCCGACGCTCCGCCGGATGGGCCGGACGCCGCGCTGGCCTCCGCACGGGTTGGCAGGCTGGCCCGAGCGTGACTCACGAGCGAGCAAGCCTCCGCGCTGGCCTTCGCTCGAGCCATATGGCTGTCCTTAGCGCGGCGCGTGCGAGCAAGCCGCCGCGCTGCCTTGCCAATCTAGCTAGCAAACCTTGCAAAGAAGCAGCTGGACAGAGCTATCTTGGCTAGCTAGCGGCCGCGTGCGCCGGATGGAGCTGGCATCCGGGTTGTCGCAACATGGGCTTCGCACCGCCGGCGGTTTTGACCTCGCCTTCAGCCAGCGGCGGTAGGTGCATCCCATGGCCGAGGATGACTAGGTGGACGGGCCGGAGGTAGGAGGTCACTCGAGGATTTTTGTTGGTAAGAGCATGTACAATGGTTGATAAGGTAGTCTTATCTTAAGCCTGCCACGTATGCAAGTGGTAGTAGTTTTTTGGTATTTTAGTGGTTTCTTGCATTATTAGAGCAAGTACAATAGAGCTGAGTCAGCGGGCTATAAGAAATAAAATACTACTATATGTTGGCTATAAGATGGGCTGTAGATGACATGGCACTGGCTTATAGCTAGCAGCTGGCTATACTATTAACCATGCTCTTGGGGGTTTCTTGTAAGGAACAATGTACATACTACTAGCGACAAAAGGCGATTCTAGGTTGCGTTGTACTCCAACGAGTACTACTAGTGGTCGCGGGAGTGTATACCTCATTTTGTGGGTTTGATCCTGGCCGAACGCATGGTGGCCTTTTAAAAAAAATAGTACTACTACACTTCGCTGCGAGCCAATATTTTACACGGGTAGTGTCGTGGATTTCTCATGGCAGATGTCCTGGTGAGAGGACTTAATCGTGAGGCCAACGCATCTATGTGGTAGCTTGAGAGGGGTTGAGCGGAATCGAGAAACGCAACACAAGACAAGGGTTTAGACAGCTTCGGGCCCCAGGAAACATCATCCGGTAATAGCCCTACATGTTGTTTGAGGCTAGGTCTCATTATCATCACGAGGGAGTCGCCGGTAAACCGGCTCTTTGTGTCTAGCCCTAGAGATTGTTTCTTCTTTCTCGTCCCTCTTTGGGGAGCCCTGCCCCTCCTTATATATGTTGAGGGGCGGGTTACATGTAGAGTCCAACTCGGACTTAAGACTTAACTATTATGACTTCTCTTCATGGGCTTCTTAACATCTTGGGCTTCATAACATCTCGGGCTTCATAACTCCTAGCAACCCAGTTACCACTACCTGCTGAGAGTTAACTGGTGCCGGTTTAAGATTGTCTGTCGGGAGTTAACTGGTGCCTGTTTAAGATTGTCTGCCGGGAGTTAACTGGTGCCGGTTTAAGATTGTCTTCCGGGAGTCAACTTCTGTCGGTTTAAGATGGTCTACCGGTTTAAGAATACCTGTTGAGTTATCATCTGACTTAACCCCTGTCTTAACTGTCAGCCAGTTTAACAACCGACCGGTTTACCGTCTGGGTTAACTGCCTGTTTTACCTGTCTGTCTTAACTGTCAGCTGGTTTAACAACCTGCCGGTTTACCGTCTGACTTAACACCAACCGGTTTACCACCTGTCTTAACACCTGACGGTTTACCACCTGCCTTAACACCTGCCGGTTTACCAAGTCCTAGCCGGGTTATAACTCCGGCCGGATCATACCGCGGGGTATATCCCTGACATTAGCCCCCGGTTTAATTTGGATTTATCCATGTTAAACTGATCCTGATCATCCTTAAGTCCTTGTCACTTCCCTCTTCTATAAAATCCGAGTCAATGGACGAGCTTCATAATCAATTTGCTGACATTGGTTTGTCATAGAGAAATATTGTGAAGAATAACTCCTTTGACTTCAGCCCCCAATGCTTAACAAAAATATTGGCCTTTGAAATACTCATTTGATCTTCAACCGGTTTAAGAATGTAGAACTTGCCGGTTTAAGACTTGAAATTGCCGGTTTACAAATATTAATGGCACCGGGTCATAATTGTAGTTAACATCAAGCTTGAAAATATACCTCTTATATGCCTATCACTTGTAGCCCCCAAGTCTTAAGAAGGTAGTATTGCAACAGCTTAAGACTTGCTTCAATATGAATGTCACAAGCTTGAAGAAATCCAGGTTGTTCATCTCAATCACCAGTCAGAACTGAGTATTCCACATATGTAGCCCCCAAGTGTCGGGTTGTCATGCTTGCAGCAACCTGGGACTTGAAATTGCCTTATGCTCATAAAAACTTCAACCAGTGTAGCCCCCAAGGGTCGGGTTATTATGCAATAATGAGCAGGGACTTTGTAAATATGATCATGTAAACTTGAGCAGCAATGTGTAGCCCCCAAGGACCGGCTCAATAAGATAATATTGAGCTGGGACTTGATATATTCTTCAATGAAAATAACATCATATGATGTAACCCCCCTCATGGGGCTTGAACCCACGTCCACAAGGTTAAGAGCCATGTGCTTTACCAACTGAGCACTGGATCCTTTAATAATAGATGAAAATTCATGTACCTTGATGTAACGCACTCGATGCGGCTATATCTCCAACGTGTCGAAGCACGACTTAGAGGCATAACCGCATTCAAAGCAATGTCGCAAGTGAGATAATCTTCACACGACCCATGTAATACATAAGGGAAAGAGATACATAGTTGGCTTACAATCGCGACTTCACACAATTACATGAATAAAGCATTACATCAACAAGTTACAATCAAGGCCCGACTATGGAGCCAAAATAAAAGAAGAGTACCCCAAAAGCGACACGGTCCCCGATCGACCCCAACTGGGCTCCACTACTGATCAACTAGAACGAAACAACATAAAGGCCAAGATCTTCAATGAGATCCTCCTTGAGCTAGGTTGCGTCATCTGCATGGTTCAACGGCACCTGCAAGCTGGTTTCGGAAGTGTCTGTGAGTCACGGGGACTCAGCAATCTCGCACCCTCGCGATCAAGACTATTTAAGCTTATAGGTAGGGAAAAGGTATGAGGTGGAGCTGCAGCAAGTGACTAGCATATTTGGTGGCTAACATATTCGCAAAAGAGAGCGAGAAGAGAAGGCAAAAGCACGGTCGAGAAACTATGATCAAGAAGTGATCCTAGAACAACCTACGTCAAGCATAACACCAACACCGTGTTCACTTCCCGGACTCCGCCGAGAAGAGACCATCACGGTTACACACGCAGTTGATGTATTTTAATTAAGGTCAACTTCAGGTTTTCTACAACCGGACATTAACAAATTCCCAGCTGCCCATAACCGCGGGCACGGCTTTTGAAAGTTCAAATCCCTGCAGGGGAGTCCCAACTTAGCCCATCACAAGCTCTCACGGTCAACGAAGGATATTCCTTCTCCCAAGACAATCCGATCAGGCTCGGCATCCAGGTTACAAGACATCCTCGACAATGGTAAAACAAGTCCAGCAACACCGCCCGAATGTGCCGACAAATCCCGATAGGAGCTGCACATATCTCGTTCTCAGGGCACACTCAGATGAGACTAGCTACGAGTAAAACCAACCCTCAAGTTTCCCCAAGGTGGCCCCACAGGCAGCTCGGTTCAGACCAACACTTAGAGAAGCACTGGCCCGGGGGGGTTAAAATAAAGATGACCCTTGAGTCTGTAGAACCCAAGGGAAGGTGGTAGGTTGTTAGTGCAAATGGTAAAACCAAGGTTGGGCATTGCTGGAGGAGTTTTATTCAAAGCGAACTGTCAAGGGGTTCCCATTATAACCCAACTGCATAAGGAACGCAAAATCCGGGAACATAACACCGATATGACGGAAACTAGGGCGGCAAGAGTGGAACAAAACACCAGGCATAAGGTCGAGCCTTCCACCCTTTACCAAGTATATAGATGCATTAATTAAATAAGGAATATTGTGATATCCCAACAAAATATCCATGTTCCAACATGGAACAAGCTCCAATCTTCACCTGCAACTAACAACGCTATAAGAGGGGCTGAGCAAAGCGGTAACATAGCCAAACAACGGTTTGCTAGGACAAGGTGGGTTAGAGGCTTGGCTTAACAATATGGGAGGCATGATAAGCAAGTGGTAGGTATCGCATCATAGGCATAGCAAAGAGCGAGAAACTAGAAAGCAAAGATAGAAGTGATTTCGAGGGTATGGTCATCTTGCCTGAAATCCCTCAAGGAAGAAGAACGAGTCCATGAAGAAGACAAATGGACGTAGTCGATGGGTCCTCACAAACGCGCCGTTATCGAAACCAACCCGAAGAAGCAACACCGGAAAGAAGCAAACAACATAGTAAACAACCACTACATAATCATGGCATGATGCACAATCAAGTATGATCCATGTCCGGTTTAAAGAGGCATGGCATGGCAAAGTGCACAAACAATCCTACAAATTAAGTGGAGCTCATTATGCAACGGAGTTGCATATTGAAGAAAACACCACATGACTTATTTAGTTCTCTCTCGTTTATGTACCCAACAAGATTAAATGTTGTTAGCATGGCAAGCGGTGAAGCAAAGTAAAACTACCTATCTAGTCAAGTTTAAATGAGGCCAGAAGCAACGAACAACAATTCCGATAAATCCCCATATGCATATATTTGGTTTGGTGCTGTTCTCCCGTAAATCAAATTTTATAGTTGTTAAACATGCAAAGTGATGCCACCATGTTAAACTAGGCAAAATTCTACCCCATTTACATATAAAGTTTATTAGAAACCGAGGTACGGTTATTTAGTTATGATTTAAAGCATTTTAGCATGTCCATATAGCAAATTTAAACAAACATCATTTTAAACATGTCAAACATGATTGAAAGTTGGATATTATTAAACTAGACAAGATTCTAAGCATTTTTCATATATTAAGTTTTTACATGTGATGCTTAGTTTGTGAGTTAAAATATGCATGAAGTACAAGGGTGTTTCTGCAAAACTGTTTTACTGGAATAAAAGATAAATTCGCAGAATCTGGGAAAAATATAGAAGTGGGCCGAATCTGGGACAAGCCCTACAGCAGGAAGGAAAACAAGGTGGGGCACTGGGGTGGCCTCACCCATGGGCTAGGCCCAGTTTGCGGGGAGGAAGAGGCCAAGGCAGGCCGGGCGCCGCTGGGCTGGCAGCTGGGCCGGTCGGTGGACCTCGCGCGAGACACAGCCCAGGGGCGGGGCTGCTGCGGTCAATGTGATGACGAGGGAGCGCTCGTTCTCGACAACCGGAGCAGTTCAGAGCGGTAGCGGCGGCTAAAACGAGCGGGTCCAGGGCGGAGCGTCGTTCTCCGACGAGGATCTTGGCGGCGGCAGCGGCAAGAGTCATCGAATCCGGGCGGTGGAGGCGCAGGCAAGGTGAGGTCGAGCTAATACAGCACTGCGGTGGCCATGGGGCTCGGGCGTCAGGCGTTGGGTTCCTATCCCTGACGAACACACAGAGAGATGATACGGAGAAGAAAGAAGGATAGGGATGCAGCGGCAGGGCTCACCGGAGCACGAGCGGGCGACAAGGACGAAGCATAGGCGACCCGAGCTGGCAGGTGACTAGGGTGGCGCGGCTCCATCTCCAGGGACAGGTGGCCATGGTTGTGGGCGATGCTGCTCCTGTCGATAGAGAAAAGGGAGAACAGAGAGAGATGAGAGAGGGAGAAACGGGAGGAGCACAGGAAGGAGAAGAAGGGGGCGACGCTCATCTGCGGGTCCGCCGGTGGCGTGGCTGACAAGATGGAGGCGGGGGGAAGGCTGCAGGTGCTACGGTTGGATGAGGAGAAGGAGCTCGAGGGGATGCTCGGGCACATGTGGTTTGTTGGAAGGAATCGGGGTGGATCCCCATGGAGGATGGGGTTGTTGGCGGCTCCATTGGGCAGGGGAGGGTGCGGGATGGATCCCGATGGAGAAGCTAAGTGGAAGGAGAGGTGGCTGGCTCGGGTTGGTGTGGTGGTGAAAGCAAGGAGGGGATTTTTTTTTGGATCGGGGATGAACCCGAGGAGGAAGAGACAGGATGAGTGGCAGTGGCAGCTAGGGGATCCCTAAAAACTAGGGATTTGGTCTCAGGTTAGACTAATATATATAGCGAGTAGGTAAGGTTAGGGGCTATCTCGTCCCTCCGATCAGAATCGGACGGTCCCGGATAAATTGGTTAGGGGGCCCAATTAACAAAACGGAGATGTTTTGTAGATGTTTGGGGATGATCCGCACACAATGGTGGCGACTACCCGGGTCGGGTCCGGGGCAGCTTTTCGGACGCGCGTGCGAGGAGGGTCGCGGGCTGACGAGAGAGGTTAGGTTGGGCCTGGCGGTAGGTAGTGGATTGTCCAGAAGGGCTCAAGCTGAGAGAAGAGAAGAGAGAGAGGCCCGGCGACTGTTTCCAGAGACCGAAAACGTCCGACGTTAGACCGACTATACTGTCGCTATAGTTAACCGTTGGGGCGTCAAACGAACTCCGAATGCGATGAAACTTGACAGGCGGTCTATCTACACTATAGTAAGACCGCACGCCAACTTTCAACCCATTCCGAGAACATTTTCCCGGCCACTTATAAAATACTAATTCGGACATGCCGCGGGGGCGTGCAAGTGTGTCTGGGGTCAGAACGAACAACGGGCAGAACTGGGAAACCCAGACTAATGCAAGTTTTAAGACATGATGATGCAATGCACATGATGACATGATAAGATGCAACACGCAAGAAAATGACATGACAACGACAGCGAATAACTGGAAGACACCTGGCGCGACGGTCTCGGGGCGTCACAACACTCCACCACTACGAGAGGATCTCGTCCCGAGATCTAGAATGGCACCGGAGGGAAAACGGAAGAGAAAAGAAGAGGTAAAACTAAGTTGCTTCTTTGACAAACGAGTGAAACCACAGAACCTTGCGAGGTTGAACAAAAATAAAGGAGGAATGCCACGAAGAAGAACAAAGTTGAAAGCACTCCGGTAGGGAAGAGTAACAAGGAAGAACAAATTCGGACATCACTCCGGTAGAAAAGAGATGCAAGGCTTGATAAGGCGAAAAGAACTTGAGCAAAAGGGCACAACACTCCGGTTAAATGGATAGGCATGAAAAGAACATGATCCTGACAAAACAAGAAGATGGGTTGAAGAGAGCAACATCACAATGCCTCCGGAACCAAATAATAGAAGATAGATAATTGAAATAAAATAATGGAGAAGAAAAAGGCAACTTCTGCCACAAAGAGCTTGAAAAAGGCATCCTTAGGAGTAGGGTCGAACGGAGTTGTTGGAAAACCAACAACGAAAAGAACAAGGTTGTAGTGGACTTATGGAGAACATCTCAAAACTAAGAGGTGAAATTCTGCCACTACTGGAAGCAATAGATTGGATTGATAAGAACAAGTAGACGAGAAAACTTATCTCACCGGGAGGATAGACGAAGAACTTGGGTCATTTATAAGCACCATAGATAGCAACAATCCTTAGGGAAGGCTTTAGGTGAAACATGACACAAGACAACTCCAACAAAGAGATTGATGGGTTTAAATATCTCATTCTTGAAGAATGATATATTACCACCTTAAAAGATAAGGGAGACACAATTCCACTATGGATTGCAAGATAAAGAATGCTTGAGCTCCTCTGAAAAGAATGTTGATGAACACTTCGAGAAGGAAATTAAATCCTTGATGAAACCATCATGTAGAGCCTCCATGAAGAACTCCGGTAACAAAAGGATAACGAAAAGAAAGAGAAGTTAAAAACACGAGGTGAAACCTTGCGATGATTTAGATGGATCCTCGCGACAAGATAAAAGAGAGATCTTGAAACTCCGGGAAAATAAAAGATGAAACAATTGAAATCAAGAAGTTGATGAGCCTCCGGAATACAGAATTAATCACTTGGGTGAAACACGAATAACAATTACATTATGCTTATCCTTCACCAATTTAAATTGATGACAAGCAGAGGATTTGGCATACTACTTATTCTCGTAGAAAAGATTAAGAGAGATATAACATAAACTTGAGAATGTCTTCAATGATCCATCGGTCCAGATTGAAAAGAACGAATGAATTGAAATGATAAATGAAGGAAGGGGAACTCTTGAACGAACCACCGTAAGAATTGAAAAAGAACGAATAAAATATGAAGAAACACCGGGAAGAATTTAGCAAATGAACGAAGATGCTTGATAGAATTTAGATACAAGAGAACGAAGAAATCAAGAGCTGATAAGAGAATACTTGAATGATGCACCAGTAAGATTGGAGGATGATAACTGAAAGCTAAGAAAGAAAAAAAACCTGAAATGATGGACTCCGGCTACTCAAACTGAGAAGACTCTTGAATTGCTCCGAATGGGTGAAAAGAAATCTCACAATCAAAACCAATTATGATAGGATGGCAGCAAACTAAAACCATGAATCTTGAAGAGAATGGAGCAAGATTAAGAGGAAAAATCTTCTTCGGTATTCAAATGTAGAGAATGAAGATGAGAAACACCACCAAGAATTATCGAGATACTCCGGAATAAAGAAGAATGGAAAAGTTGAACCAACGATGAAAAGATTTTGAAAGATCTTGGAGAAAGGCATTTGACTGATGATAATTCATACTTACGTCAAACTTCAAAAGAATTTAGGATAGCTCCGGGAAAAATAGAAGAGTCAGGTAAGATCCTAGGAAAGACCTGTGGGTTAGGGCCCACTCAAAAGATACACCATTGAACAATTTAAAAGAGAGATTGCACTGGTTGAATTTAAATGGCTTGAATAAGATAACGACCTCGAAATAGGTCGAACAGAATGTAGAGTGGAAACATGAATCTTCAAGATATCTTGAGCACTCCGGAACAATTGAATAGCAAGTGGTGAATGATTAAGAATTGCACCGGCATGAGAAGGTATTTGAAACGAGGAAAAAGGATATGATCCACAAAGCTTGACTTGAAACCACTGAAGATGAAAAGAATGAAGAATGACGAACTAGAAGCTCCGTTAGAATCTTCATGAGAATCACCAAATAAGAATATTGATGGAAAAGGATGGAGAGACTTCACAAGAATAAAAAGATACTTGATTAATACATCGGATTCCTTGAAGAAAAAGGGTGGGAGGGCGGGAAAAGCAAAGGCAGCTTGGGACGAATGGAACAGACACCGTTGAGACGAACTGATAATTGATCTTGCTGATATTGAAATGATCGGATCCACTTGAAGAGAGACACGCCGGTTCAAAAGGATTGACATGACATACTCGATGATCGAGAAGGATTGGTATTCACAACGGAGTATAAGAACACCATTTAGGAAAGGTATGGAATCCACATTTGACTTCGAAGCAACTCGAATACCACAAATTGAAACAAAACAAAGGATTGGCTTGCAGAATAAGCCGGAACAAACATATGATAGAGATTTCGTCTGAAGTTTTCGTTGTGGGGCCTACACGGGCTTGATCGTACATCACCATCATGTACAAGGCAGTGCACATGACATACGAAGCATCCCCGAGTCGGCATAGCTAAGGACTCTTTAAGACACAACAAGACAACTGTAAAACCAACCGTGAATAGGCGGACCACTAGACATCGAACCCCAATTTCATATCATACATCTGTCGGAAAGATATCCAAAGAGCTACTTGAATTCCCACTTATAAACTCCCGAAATTTTCCGGTTATGCAATGAGGTGTTGGGGATACAGGGGAAGCATAATATCTCACCCAAAACTAGCAAATCCTACATCCAGTTGTATCCATCCTTAAACACATAACCAAGAAACCTTCGGAAATCGTTTACCTCAACCTTCGAAAAGCATCCATTATACGAGTTATGGCAATACTCCCGAACTCCCGCCCCAGTACTGGGTGGCGTCGAGGTTATCTCACCAACAACTGCATAAAAGAGAATTTCGATGTCGGCGAAACTAAACTCAGGTATTCCAGAACTGCAACGATAAAATTGTGATGACAACACCTCGGAGCTCAACTCCCCGGGACACTGCCACAACCCCTAAATGACAGGAGGCACCAAGAACAATGTTCTCGTCACAAATCGATCGGAACGATTCCAAGATACCCGCGTGATCCTAAAAAATATTTTTAGTGAAATTTGAGAAGAGAAGAGTCAAAACTCTACGTCAGGAGGCCTCACCAGAGAGATGAAGGGACTAAGGAGTAAAAAAGAATTCCTAACTCTCCGATATATATAGTCCTAAATGACTCAAATCATTTCTAGACTCCATAACGCCAGCGATTCGATCAAGCAGGGGGCTCCTAAGGTCGGGGAAGGCTCTGATACCAACTTGTAATGCCCTCGATGCGGCTATATCTCCCACATGTCGAAGCACGACTTAGAGGCATAACCGCATTGAAAGCAATGTCGCAAGTGAGATAATCTTCACACAACCCATGTAATACATAAGGGAAAGAGATACATAGTTGGCTTACAATCGCCACTTCACAGAATTACATGAATAAAGCATTACATCAACCAGTTACAATCAAGGCCCGACTATGGAGCCAAAATAAAAGAAGAGTACCCCAAAAGCGACACGGTCCCTGATCGACCCCAACTGGGCTCCACTACTGATCAACTAGAACGAAACAACATAAAGGGCAAGATCTTCAACGAGCTCCTCCTTGAGCTTGGTTGCATCATCTACACGGTTCAACGGCACCTGCAAGCTGGTTTTGGAAGTATCTGTGAGTCACGGGGACTCAGCAATCTCGCACCATTGCGATCAAGACTATTTAAGCTTATAGGTAGGGAAAAGGTATGAGGTGGAGCTATAACAAGCGACTATCATATTTGGTGGCTAACATATTCGCAAAAGAGAGCGAGAAGAGAAGGCAAAAGCACGGTCGAGAAATTATGATCAAGAAGTGATCCTAGAACAACCTACGTCAAGCATAACTCCAACACCGTGTCCACTTCCCGGACTCCGCCGAGAAGAGACCATCATGGTTACACACGCGGTTGATGTATTTTAATTAAGGTCAACTTCAGGTTTTCTACAACCGGACATTAACAAATTCCCATCTGCCCATAACCGCGGGCACGGCTTTCGAAAGTTCAAATCCCTGCAGGGGAGTCCCAACTTAGCCCATCACAAGCTCTCACGGTCAACGAAGGATATTCCTTCTCCCAAGACAATCCGATCAGGCTCGGCATCCAGGTTACAAGACATCCTCGACAATGGTAAAACAAGTCCAGCAACACCGCCCGAATGTGCCGACAAATCTCGATAGGAGCTGCACATATCTCGTTCTCAAGGCACACTGAGATGAGACTAGCTATGAGTAAAAACCAACCCTCAAGTTTCCCCGAGGTGGCCCCGCAGGCAGCTCGGTTCGAACCAACACTTAGAGAAGCACTGGCCCGGGGGGGTTAAAATAAAGATGACCCTTGAGTCTGCAGAACCCAAGGGAAGGTGGTAGGTTGTTAGTGCAAATGGTAAAACCAAGGTTTGGCATTGCTGGAGGAGTTTTATTCAAAGCGAACTGTCAAGGGGTTCCCATTATAACCCAACCGCGTAAGGAACGCAAAATCCGGGAACATAACACCGATATGACGGAAACTAGGGCGGCAAGAGTGGAACAAAACACCGGGCATAAGGCCGAGCCTTCCACCCTTTACCAAGTATATAGATGCATTAATTAAATAAGAGATATTGTGATATCCCAACAAAATATCCATGTTCCAACATGGAACAAGCTCCAATCTTCACCTGCAACTAACAATGCTATAAGAGGGGCTGAGCAAAGCGGTAACATAGCCAAACAACGGTTTGCTAGGACAAGGTGGGTTAGAGGCTTGGCTTAACAATATGGGAGGCATGATAAGCAAGTGGTAGGTATCGCAGCATAGGCATAGCAAAGAGCGAGCAACTAGAAAGCAAAGATAGAAGTGATTTCAAGGGTAAGGTCGTGTTGCCTGAAATCTCACAAGGAAGAAGAACGAGTCCATGAAGAAGACAAACGGACGTAGTCGAACGGGTCCTCACAAATGCGACGTTATCGAAACCAACCCGAAGAAGCAACAGCGGAAAGAAGCAAACAACATAGTAAACAACCACTACATAATCATGGCATGATGCACAATCAAGTATGATGCATGTCCGGTTTAAAGAGGCATGGCATGGCAAAGTGCACAAACAATCCTACAAATTAAGTGGAGCTCATTATGCAACGGAGTTGCATATTGAAGAAAACACCACATGACTTATTTAGGTCTCTCTCATTTATGTACCCAACAAGATTAAATGTTGTTAGCATTGCAAGAGGTGAAGTAAAGTAAAACTACCTATCTAGTCAAGTTTAAATGAGGCCGGAAGCAACAAACAACAATTCCGGTAAATCCCCATATGCCTATATTAGGTTTGGTGCTGTTCTGCCCAAAATCAAATTTCATAGTCGTTAAACATGCAAAGTGATGCCACCATGTTAAACTAGGCAAAATTCTACCCCATTTACATATAAAGTTTATTAGAAACCAAGCTACGGTTATTTAGTTATGATTTAAATCATTTTAGCATGTCCATATAGCAAATTTAAACAAACATCATTTTAAACATGTCAAGCATGATTGAAAGTTGGATATTATTAAACCAGACAAGATTCTAAGCATTTTCCATATATTAAGTTTTTACATGTGATGCTTAGTTTGTGAGTTAAAATATGCATGAAGGACAAGGGTGTTTCTGCAAAACTGTTTTACTGGAATAAAAGATGAATTCGTAGAATCTGGGAAAATATAGAAGCGGGCTGAATCTGGGACAAGCCCAACAGTAGGAAGGAAAAAAGGTGGGGCACTAGGGTGGCCTCACCCATGGGCCAGACCTAGTTTGCGGGGAGGAAGTGGCCAAGGCAGGTCGGGCGCCGCTGGGCTAGCAGCTGGGCCGGTCGGTGGACCTCGCGCGGGACACGGCCCAGGCGCGGGGCTGCTGTGGTCAACGCGACGACGAGGGAGCGCTCGTTCTCGACAACCGAAGCAGTTCAAAGTGGCAGCGGCGGTTGAAACGAGCGGGTCCAGGGCGGAGCGTCGTTCTTCGGCGAGGATCTTGGCGGCGGCGGCAAGAGTCACCGGATCCGGGCGGTGGAGGTGCAGGCAAGGTGAGGTCGAGCTAATTCAGTGCTGCGGTGGCCATGGGGCTCGGGCGTTAGGCACCGGGTTCCTATCCCTGACGAACACACAGAGAGATGAGATGGAGAAGAAAGAAGGATAGGGATGCAGCGGCAGGGCTCACCGGAGCACGAGCGGGCGGCAAGTACGAAGCATAGGCGACCCGAGCTGGCAGGTGACTAGGGTGGCACAGCTCCATCTCCAGGGACAGGCGGCCATGGTTGTGGGCGATGTTGCTCCTGTCGATAGAGAAAAGGGAGAACAGAGAGAGATGAGAGAGGGAGAAACGGGAGGAGCACGGGAAGGAGAAGAAGGGGGGCGACGCTCATCTGCGGGTCTGCCGGCGGCGTGGCTGACCGGACGGAGGCAGGGGGAAGGCTGTAGGCGCCACGGTTGGATGAGGAGAAGGAGCTCGAGGGGAGGCTCGGGCACAGGTGGTTTGTTGGAAGGAATCGGGGTGGATCCCCATGGAGGATGGGGTTGTTGGCGGCTCCATTGGGCAGGGGAGGATGCGGGATGGATCCCGATGGAGAAGCTAAGTGGAAGGAGAGGTAGCTGGCTCGGGTTGGTGTGGTGGTGAAAGCGAGGAGGGGATTTTTTTTGATCGGGGATGAACCCGAGGAGGAAGAGACAGGATGAGTGGTGGCGGCAGCTAGGGGATCCCTAGAAACTAGGGGTTTGGTCTCAGGTTAGACTAATATATATAGCGAGTAGGTAAGGTTAGGGGCTATCTTGTCCCTCCGACCAGAATCGGACGGTCCCGGATAAATAGGTTAGGGGGCCAACTAACAAAACGGAGATGTTTTGTAGATGTTTGGGGATGATCCGGACACAACGGTGGCGACTGCCCGGGTCGGGTCCGGGACAGCTTTTCGGACGCGCGCGCGAGGAGGGTCGCGTGCTGACGAGAGAGGTTAGGTTTGGCCTGGCGGTAGGTAGTGGACTGTACAGAAGGGCTCGAGCTGAGAGAAGAGAAGAGAGAGAGGCCCGGCGACTGTTTCCGGAGACCGAAAACGTCCGACGTTAGACCGACTATACTGTCGCTATAGTTAATCGTTGGGGCGTCAAACGAACTCCGAATGCGATGAAACTTGACAGACGGTCTATGTACACTATAATAAGACCGCACGCCAACTTTCAACCTATTCCGAGAACATTTTCTCGGCCACTTATAAAATACTAATTCGGACATGCCGCGGGCGCGTGCAAGTGTGTCTGGGCTCAGAACGAACAACGGGCGGAACTAGGAGACCCGAACTAATGCAAGTTTTAAAACATGATGATGCAATGCACATGATGACATGATAAGATGCAACACGCAAGAAAATGACATGACAACGACAGTGAATAACTGGAAGACACCTGGCGCGACGGTATCGGGGCGTCACACTTGAATTGTTAACAAGAGCAATTGGTAGCCCCCAAGGGCCGGCTCATTATGATGTGATGAGTCGGGTCTTCAACAAGTGAGCAAACAATGACTTTGCATTAGCCCCCAAGTGTCATGGTGCATTCTTGCAGCGACATGAGACTTGTGTATTTCATGTAATCCCAACTTGAACAATGTAACCCCCAAGTGCCGGGTCGTAAGCCTACAGCGACTCGGGACTATTCCTTCCATTGTATAATATAAATCATATCTGTTGATAAAATAAGACGAGGATTGCGCTAAAGCGACTTTGAAAACCTTAGTCATATAATTGGTTATTGATAACCATAATAAAAAATCCAGCCATGTTGGCTATTAAAGATTTGAATAAGTATAACCTGGTTTGAAAACCGATTCCTGCCATATAAGCCGGTATATCCATTCACATATGATACATGCTATGATGATGTATGATGTAATATATGATGATGTATATGTATGATCAAGAGGGTTTAAGCTATGGTTCGGATACGACCAGAGCCCCCATGTAGTCATAATTATGGCATTGCGTCGATCAAGAGGTGTAGCTATGGTTCGAAGGCGACCAAGCCCCCAAGTGATTTCCCTGGTGCCCTTATGCCTATCAAGAGGTGTAACTATGGTTCGAACCCATAGCCCCCAAGTGACTTCCTTGGTGGCCTTATGTCTATCAAGAGGTGTAGCTATGGTTCGGATACGACCAAGCCCCCAAGTGATTTCCCTGGTGCCTTTATGCTCATCAAGAGGGTATAAGCTATGGTTTGGATACGACCAGAGCCCCCAAGTGACTTTCCTGGTGGCCTTACGCCTATCAATAGGTGTGACTATGGTTCGAACATAGCCCCCAAGTGATATTGTGAGCTGTGCTCAAGGATACCCATGTTTGAGCTGTGTTGTGCAGCAGGCTCTCTTTGGCCCCTTATGATAATATTGGCTTGATAGCCGGATCAAGAGGTGTAGCTATGGTTCGGATACAACCAAGCCCCCAAATGATACTGTGAGCTGTGCTCAAGGGGTACCTATGTTTGAGCTGTGTTGTGCAACAGACTCTCTTTGGTCCCTTTAATTTTCTCTGAGAACTCGAACTTTGCGAGAAATAATACTCTTCTTGAACCGGAAATTCTTAAACCGGATATTGAGAGCTTCAAAGCTTTGTGGGAGATAGCTTTCCCTTAAGCCGGATTTTAAACCGGAATCCTTTTTTTTAAGCCGGAAATTTTCTGACGGCCTTTAAACTCGGACTTGTGAGAAGTTAATTCCTTTTTGAACCGGAAATTCTTAAACCGGATTTGAGAGCTTCCGAGCTTTGTGAGAGACAACTTCCTCTTAAACCGGATTTTGAACCAGATATTGAGGGCTTCAACGCTGTGTTGGAGACCGGATTTCCCTTGAACCGGATTGTAAACCAGAAGCATCATTGTGAGCCGGAATATTTCTGACGCCCTTTTAAATTTTCATCCATATGGTAGTAGTCTGTGGGACCGGGTTATCTTTCCCTCCAACGTCATGGGGTTCTTGACTTCACGGAAAACTGGCAACATTTGCTGAGTCATATTACTGTAGCCCCTGAGTCTCAAGGTGACTTGAGGAGTCGACTTGAGATTCTCCATATTTGGCCGTGATATAAACCGGCATAAGACATTCAATCAGCTCAGTGATATAATAATCCCATTTGCAGTAGACAACTTGCCCTGCATTGGAGAACTTACAAGCCAGAGTAATCGCTCTTTTAAAGAAAGCAATATGTAATATAAAAATATACTGGATGAATTTCACCTAATATGTTAAGCCAGAAATTATCCACCGAAGAGTTGATGATCACCGCGGTGAAGCTGAAATCCATCACGGCCGAGTCGGTCGCCGGCTTTGATAGATGAGTCGGCCGCGACATTATAAACCGGTGCGGACGGGTGAGGCAATTGCAGGCATGGTAAACCGCGCAGACGGGTTAGCCGGCAGCCGCGTTGTAAGCCGGCGCGGATGAGAGAGTCGCCCGCAGCGTTGGAAACGGCTTGGCCGCGGATGCGGACGATGAGTCAGTCGCGTGTGTTGATGTAGCGAGGGCGGCGACTTACGCACATATCCATTGAGCAACACAGCACAAACGCGCTAGTGCAAAAATAATATTGACGCGCACCCTTTTGTGACGCCTTTGTAATGAATAATGGTCCTGCAAAAAAATACATCAGACCAAAGTAATTGTTCTCAAGCAAAATATGTACTGATAAAATACTTAAAAAATAGCACCCGATGTTTTGTCGGGCGAACGCGGATACTCACGCTGGATAATGCTAGATCAGTACGATCTCCTCTGGCTTCCTTTGTTTTATCTAGAGAACCACGCTATGCAGCATAATATCAAATTGTAGATTGAACCATGTGTGAGGTATTGGAGATGCATGAAAAGTGAATAATATATTCGTGTGATTAGCAATCTGGCCGCATAATCCATGCACGTAGCAGGTTTTCTCCTTCTCTTTTGTCTGCTCAGGCCGGGAGAAGCATCCCTTGTTTGACATTGTCAATAAAAAAGGCAAGTCTGAAATCGTCTGATCCAAAGAACTGCTCCTTTGCGCTGGTGTCGCACATGAAGGTCGCATCTGCTATGTCAGTGTCTTGCCTGAAAAAGAGCCACATCACGCAAAGGATCATCAGGCGCCTCACCGCATCGACGGGCGAGGGCGCAGTAATGACAGGTGAGGGCGCAGCATAGCAGGAGGACAGCCGCCCCGAGGACAAGGCCGACTTGAAGTGGTGAGGCTGGACACGGTTGCGAGGGCGACTCCGACTCGTAGGCAGGATGCGGGCGGCCCGCAGTAGAGGCCGGAGCCGACAGAGGTGACTTGGAAAGGCGACGATTCAATCCGGCCGTGACAGTGACTCGGTGAGGCCGTGTGTCGGAGGCAGACAACCCATGAGGCACGGCTACAGCCGCGGAGGGCGGTGACTCGACGAGGGCGGAGGCGGCTCCAGGTGCGGACGATGGAGGAGGGTCAGGCGGCCGGCTAAGGCAAACGAAGGTGCGCTGAGTGATGACGGCGACTTGACCCGGTCATGGCCACAGAGGTGACTCGAGGTTAGAAGTGTCCCGGAGGCAAGGCCATGGACCATGGTGGCCGGCTTGATTTGGAGGCAGGGCCACCCGGCGAAGTGGAAATAAGAGCTTGAGGCGGTGTCGGCTCAGAGCAGCGCGAGGGAGATGGCGCTAGGCGGTGGTGGCTTGGCGCACCGGCGACGATGGCTCAAGGGGTGGCCGAAGCAGAACGACAGCGGGAGTCGAGGCCGCATGTGAGGACGCTCGCCTGAGGAGGCAAACCCGCAGCTGCAGATGTGTACCTGGCTAGGTGAAGCAGTCGGCGACTAGGGAGCGGAAGCGAGATCGCTGAAAACCGCAGGCGGCTCGGAGTCAAGGCTGCAAAAGCAGCGATTGGGAACAATGGCAGAGTCCAGGTCGTCGTTGGTTGACTCACGTACGGGCCCTTTCTTTTTTCCCTGTCTTCTTTTCCTTTGTACTAGATTAGATCGTCGCTGACCATTAGCTCGTGCTAATGGATCAACGGATGGATCACTTTTTCCAAACCAAGGTTTTAACACCAAGGCGAGTTATGGCAGCGGCGACTTGGCATGTGTCCGCGACGGCGGCTCTTGACGCGGCCGGCGATGGCGCAAGGCAGAGTCAAAGATGGATCTCGATTCCGGGTTGTGATCGTTGACTCCGGAGTTGTCTTCGCTGTTTTTAATCCCTTGAGGCTTTGAATGGCTGTGCATGAACCATCGATGATGACTCGTGGATTGTACTGACTTGGATTGATTCAGATACAGATTGACTTGATGCGTCTCCTTCGATCGGCAAAACGCGTGAGCTTTGACACTGGTCTCCACTCGCTCTCGACGAATCTTGACAGGTCGTATCGGCGACTGCTCACGAGATGCAGCAACCCTAATTTCTCTTAATCTTAATTACGTATGTTTTGTTCCAACTGCTCATTTGATGACGTAGATTCTCTTCTCGCCGGCTCTTTTTCATCCCGATAATGACAAGCTTCTCGAACCTTGGAAAAATCCCTCCAAGAACTCAATACCACCGTGCGTAGCCCCACGACGGGCGCCAACTATCGTGGATTTGTCACGGCAGATGTCCTGATGAGAGGACTTAATCGTGAGGCCAACGCATCTATGTGGTAGCTTGAGAGGGGTTGAACGGAATCGAGAAACGCAACACAAGACAAGGGTTTAGACAGCTTCAGGCTCCGGGAAACATCATCCGGTAATAGCCCTACATGTTGTTTGAGGCTAGGTCTCATTATCATCACGAGGGAGTCGCCGGTAAACCGACTCTTTGTGTCTAGCCCTAAAGATTGTTTCTTCTTTCTCGTCCCTCTTTGGGGAGCTCTGCCCCTCCTTATATATGTTGAAGGGGCGGGTTACATGTAGAGTCCAACTCGGACTTAAGACTTAACTATTATGACTTATCTTCATGGGCTTCTTAACATCTTGGGCTTCATGACGTCTCGGGCTTCATAACTCCTAGTAACCCAGTTACCACTGCCTACCGGGAGTTAACTGGTACCGGTTTAAGATTGCCTGTCGGGAGTTAACTGGTGCCGGTTTAAGATTGTCTGCCGGGAGTTAACTTCTGCCGGTTTAAGATGGTCTACCGGTTTAAGAATATCTGCTGAGTTATCATCTGACTTAACCCCTGTCTTAACTGTCAGCCGGTTTAACAACCGGCCGGTTTACCGTGTGGGTTAACTGCATGTTTTACCTGTCTGTCTTAACTGTCAGCCGGTTTAACAACCTGCCGGTTTACCGTCTGATTTAACACCAACCGGTTTACCACCTGTCTTAACACCTGCCGGTTTACCACCTGCCTTAACACCTGCCGGTTTACCAAGTCCCAGTCGGGTTATAACTCAGCCGGATCATACCGCGGGGTATATCCCCGACATGTAGTTTGAGTTTTGAAGTCAAACGGACGTGCGGCCCCACAATCTGGGTGCACTGGACAGCCTAGCCACGTGAACGGGTTTTCCTTCCCAGCATCCCGTGGCTCACGTGCTCGCCCTAGCCGCACCTCGCTTGCAGCTTCCAGCTAGTAGCATATTTAAACTAGCGCCTCCCAATTAAGCCCGAGGAGCCGGAAAAGCCTGACGGGGCATTGGGAACTGTGCAATATGGCTCTGTATGTAAAGTACTCTACTACTACTCTGTAGCTTGTGGCGTTGCATGCATGGACTTCACTCCATTATCGGCTCTACTATAAAAAAAAATCCTCTTGCCGTGTTTTTTTTTGAAACGGAGGCAAAAGCCTTGCTTCATCTCATTCATAAAGAAGGAACTACTAACAAAGTTCGACGAGATCCATTACACCTCCACAAATGGAAGCAAAAAGCCTAGTCTCCCTGTATCAAATAACTCAAATGTTCTGCCCCCGCAGTGACCGTCACTGATAAACAGGCTGCTAGTGTGTGCGTGAGAGGAGCGGCTGAGTAGGCCAGCTACGTGAGAGGAGCGACTGAATAGAGCACCGAGAGTACCCACTAGGCCACTACGCAGGTGTACTTCCCCTGCATTGATAGTATAGCGATGGTTCTAGAGAACAGTAGTACCCCCCACTTCCAACTGTAGCTCCTTGGCCCTGAGATTCAAGAGTTCAAAACTGGTGCACTATACTAGACTAGACTAGAAGTACATTATATCGCACTACTAGTTGAGAAAAGTAGTACTAGTACTGCTACAGTACGAGTACGTACTCCTCCGTCACATAATGTAAGACGTTTTTTGACACTAGTTGGCGTGTACAAAAAATGGCAAAAACATACCCAAAATTTCTTAATCCACGCCAAAAACTACTACCTAGTGCCAAAAATTTCTTACTAGTGCTATTATTTATAGTATAATGCAATCCCATAACGTTCCATAATCCCTTCCTTTCAAAAAAATCTCTTCTGGAGAGAAGATTGCTATCTCCACGCGAGCTTCTCATAGGCCAGCGTCACCACATGCAGTCATGTGAGAGAGAGGGAGACATCCATGCAGCATGCAGAGAGAGGAGAACGCAGGCGGACAGCCAATGGGTTGCATGGGGCATTTATAGCTGCTAACTCCTCCCATCCATGCGCGAGGGGTATTTCCGTCCAGAAAGCATGCAGCGAGCCCCTGCCTTGGTATCCGGGTCTACTGTTATGCGCAGAGTAAAAAGAATCGGAGGGAGTACTAGTAGTAAATAATAGCCTCACCCCTTCGCTGAGGAACGATCTACAGTTGGAAGGGACGAGGCCCTGCGGTTACTACGCTCTTATCTCCTCCTCGCCAGTTCCCCTCCCCCCGAAGAGAAGGCAGTTCGTCGCTGCTCCCATGGATTCGCCAGGAGGTTCTCCTCCTCACCGGGGCTGGGAGACCTTGGACGACGATCTTGTGGGAGAAATCGCACGCCGCTCCGACGTCCTCACCGCCGCAAGACTCGGTGCTTCCTGCACCAACTTTTTCAAGACGCTGCTTAAACAGGCCATGCTTGTTGGTCTTCCATGCATCCTCGAGGAGAAGGTTCTTCTATGGGACAATCCTTCGAATTGTCCACCGCTCCCTAGCCATGGTTGCACGTTGACTCCGCTAGAGTTGTCGACGTTGAGAGGTAGTCGGATTTTGTCCGATGAGCAGGTCAGTAATGGAGTTTGATCATGTAGTACTTAGTTATTCCATTTCCATCCCGTAATTTCTCCGTTTCCCACCGTCTTATATATAGGTCTGGGTCGGTGCCAACAAAGATTGGCTTGCATACCTCCGGCCGGATACCACCATCATTTTGCACAACATCCACAACAGTGCATCCGTTCCGGTAGACCCCTTCTCCACCATTGGGATCAGCCTTCCGGACTGGCTGGGCAAGAATACGCATGATGATGCCTACATGAGATTGAAGAACATAGCAAGTGCGGACCCGCCGACAAAGCGACGCGGCTACGATGATTACTATCTCATCACGGTGTTCGACATAAGGATTGCCATCAATGCAGGAGGCAGTAACGGCAGAGGCTGGCGCATGTTGGCGGCGGCAGATTTGTACCCCTACACATTCGAAGACGCCGTGCGCCATCTAGGCCGCATCTTCGCGGTGACAAGCCAGGGGACTTGTTTCATTTGGTTGACATCCTACGGTACAGGAGATTACAAACGGAATGCACAAACCATCATTTGCATCCCTAACAGTACTCCATTAGTTTGCAGGGACCAGTCATCCCCCGATCAAAATAAGATCGCCGATCCTGGATGTGCATTTGCATCCACGATTCGGTCTAACCTGGAACCTTGTATCTGACTTTGGCATATTGGGATCAACTATCTTAGCAGTCGTTACCCATGGTACCACTGATGCGCAACATGGTCACATAATCTACCACGATCGGACCGTCACCATCTACCCAGGTATTCCATTTTTTAACCCTCTTGCCTTCTCTTTCATTGTTGTACTAGTAGTATACTTTGTAGTACTACTAGGAGTACTTTTTACCTTGGAGGACGCGTATAGCTAGCTAGGCCCTTGAAGACTTGAACCCACTAGCTGCCACCATTTTTGTTTTTCCATGTCTTACTATCTCATCCATGTAGCCAAGAGTGGCTATATATAATAAGCCGGTTATTTTACTTCCTCTATACCGGAGTAGTATTATTTGCTGCACAGTATTATTGACCGCCACATTTCAGCACAACATTATTATGCATGGACCTTGACTATGTACGTCACCATGTGTCCAGATCTAGGATGCCGCGTGTACCAGATGAACGGTGCCGAGTTCGACCCCCGTGATGCTACGTGGGTGCCGAGGAACACTCTTGGAGAGTACTCGCTTTTCATCAGGGACAGCTACCCCATTGTGAAGCGGATGCCACCTTCCGTGCACGACATGGAAGGCCTGCTGTTCATGAAGCATGGTTGTGTCTTCCGTGCGCACCGCCGGATGAACGACATGCTGGGACACGCTATCCCTGATTTATGCCGCTTCAGTTTGGATGAGTCTCCATCGTGTGGAACCAGACTAGAAAGCTGTGACAATGATTCCCGTTATCCACCGCTATGGATCATGCCATCCATGAAGAACACCTGGGACTGGAACCTGGAGGAGGACATGTAGCCCATCTATAATGTGTAAGTGGAGTACGGTAATTGTGAACGGTAGCGCTGTGAATATATGTAGACTAGTCGTGCACAAATTTATCACATGAGTTGGAGATGAACTTGTGTGGCATACTAGCATTTGTCCTTTAGAATTTATTACTAGTAAATGTGTTACGTGTACGTGCAACTTGTGTGGTTGTTGCACGGGCTCCAACACGCTCTTTGAGAAAAAAAGGTGGCACAGCTTTGGATATACGTGATGTGGCGGCATCATACAGTAGCATCGTTCGCTATAGTTGTACTAGTACACTCCTACTAGGACGACAACTCCTATAAAACCTTGCGCTTGGCTCTTTGCCTCTTCGGGAGGTTCAACAGTTCGTACTCGTCTGAACCTTGCACTTGGCTCTTCGCCTCTTCGGAAGGTCCAACAATGATGATGTTGGGGAACGTAGGAGAATTATAAAATTTTCTACACATCACCAAGATCAATCTATGGAGTCATCTAGCAACGAGGGAGAGGGAAGTGCATCTACATACCCTTGTAGATCGCGAGCAGAAGCGTTCAAGAGAACGGGGTTGATGGAGTCGTACTCGTCGTGATCTAAATCACCGATGACCGAGCGCCGAACGGACGACACCTCCGCGTTCAACACACGTATGGTTGGGAGAGACGTCTCCTCCTTCTTGATCCAGCAAGGGGAGAGGAGAGGTTGATGGAGATCCAGCAGCACGACGGCGTGGTGGTGGAAGCAGCGGGATCTCGGCAGGGCTTCGCCAAGCACCAACGAGAGGGAGAGGTGTCACGGAGGGAGAGGGAGGCGCCAGGGACTTGGGTGCGGCTGCCCTCCCTCCCCTCCACTATATATAGGGGCCAGGGGGCGCCGGCCCCTCTAGATCTCATCTAGATGGGGGCGGCAGCCAAGGGGGTGGCTTGGCCCCCAAGCCAAGTGGAGGCAACCCCCACCCCTAGGGTTTCTAACCCTATGCGCAGGGGGAGGCCCAAGGGGGGCGCACCAGCCCACCAGGGGCTGGTTCCCTTCCCACTTCAGCCCATGGGCCCCTCCGGGATAGGTGGCCCCACCCGGTGGACCCCCGGGACCCTTCCGGTGGTCCCGGTACAATACCAGTGACCCCTGAAACTTTCCCGGTGGCCGAAACTGGTCTTCCTATATATAAATCTTTACCTCCGGACCATTCCGGAACTCCTCATGACATCCGGGATCTCATCCGGGACTCCAAACAACTTTCGGGTTACCGCATACTAATATCTCTACAACCCTAGCGTCATCGAACCTTAAGTGTGTAGACCCTACGGGTTCGGGAACCATGCAGACATGACCGAGACAACTCTCCGGCCAATAACCAACAGCGGGATCTGGATACCCATGTTGGCTCCCACATATTCCACGATGATCTCATCAGCTGAACCACGATGTCGAGGATTCAATCAATCCCGTATTCAATTCCCTTTGTCAATAGGTACGTTACTTTCCCGAGATTCGATCGTCGGTATCCCAATACCTTGTTCAATCTTGTTACCGGCAAGTCACTTTACTCGTTCCATAACACATCATCCCATGACCAACAACTTAGTCACACTGAGCTCATTATGATGATGCATTACCGAGTGGGCCCAGAGATACCTCTCCGTCATACGGAGTGACAAATCCCAGTCTCGATTCATGCCAACCCAATAGACACTTTCGGAGATACCTGTAGTGTACCTTTATAGCCACCCAGTTACGTTGTGACGTTTGGCACACCCAAAGCACTCCTACGGTATCCAGGAGTTGCACAATCTCATGGTCTCAGGAAATGATACTTGACACTTAGAAAAGCTCTAGCAAACGAACTACACGATCTTGTGCTATGCTTAGGATTGGGTCTTGTCCATCACATCATTCTCCTAATGATGTGATCCCGTTATCAATGACATCCAATGTCCATGGTCAGGAAACCGTAACCATCTATTGATCAACGAGCTAGTCAACTAGAGGCTTACTAGGGACATGTTGTGGTCTATATATTCACACATGTATTACAATTTCCGGATAACACAATTATAGCATGAACAATAGACAATTATCATGAACAAGGAAATATAATAATAACCATTTTATTATTGCCTCTAGGGCATATTTCCAACAGTCTCCCACTTGCACTAGAGTCAATAATCTAGTTACATTGTGACAAATCGAACACCCATAGAGTTCTGGTGTTGATCATGTTTTGCTCGAGGGAGAGGTTTGGTCAACGGATCTGCGACATTCAGGTCTGTATGCACTTTACAAATATCTATGTCTCCATTTTGAACATTTTCACGAATGGAGTTGAAGCGACGCTTGATATGCCTGGTCTTCCTGTGAAACCTCGGCTCCTTGGCAAGGGCAATAGCTCCAGTGTTTTCACATGTAACATCCCAAATTTTGAATTTGGAATGTTATACATTAGATCATCATTGCATATCATATTTTATTTTGCTTTGGTTTGATTCTAGAAATTTCTACGCAACTCAAGGACCCACGGAGAGAGTTGGGAAATTCATTATTTTCATATTTGAGTTTTCTCAAATTTTGAGAATAGGATCATTTGATTTTTATTATTTTATCGTCAATTATTTCTATTACAAAAATATGAGAGAGGGAATAAAATGACTTTCCCAAAATAAAGAAATATTGAGGATTTAATAATAAAATCAAATAAGATTTTATTTCGGAGTTTTTTGTTATTTTATTTGAATTAGGAAAAATGTGCATTTTTCAAAATTGCATTTAGGCCCCAAATAAATGTTCACCTTATGCGGCTTGATTTTAGAAGCCCGGGAAAATTTATTTCGGAATTTTTGGAGTCCGTTTAGTATTCCTTTTTATTTTTCTTCTGCGCGTTAATATTAAAAAAACACGCACCGACCTACTGGTCGTGTCCGACCGGGACTCCGGCCCGCTAAGGCTTTATAAGCCGGGGGGAGCCAGCCTGAGGCCCGGCCGCCGCCCCCGAAACCCTAGCCGCCCGGGCGCCCTGCCCGCGCCGCCGCCAGCCGCCCGTGCCGCCGCCAGCCGCCACCGCCGCCGCGCCTCGCCGCCCGCGCCGCCGCCGCCGTCGACCCGCCGCCCGAGGTTCGCCTCTCCTCGAAATCCATGCCACCATTTTTTTCGAAAAATCGTTCGGTTTTTCGTCGGTTTTTTTCAGTTTCGGTTTTTTTAATAGATCGGTTTTCCGATTTATTTAATTAGCGAGCGTTCGTCCGTTCGTTCGTTCTAGCGAACGTTCGTCATTTTTCTTTTTCTCGGATTAAATCCGCGATTTTTCTGATCGCGATTTCTGATCCGATTTTCGTTTTAGTATAACTTTTCGCTCGTTTATCGGAATCAGGCGATTCAAGCGCCTGGAGTTTCGTCTCGAAACCCTCTATCTGTTTAACCAACTTAAACAAGTTTTTGCTACTGTAAAATTTGACTTAGATCCAGATTAGTAGAACGAAGTTGTTTTCTTTCGCCGTTTGACTTTCGTTGCTTCGTTCGATTTGATTCTTTTTGCAAACCGGAGTTCTTAAGTTGAACTTTCTGGTTAATTCTCTTATTTGACTTTCACCTGTGCATTAGATGAGTACTTATTTTATGCTTGTTTGTTTGTCTGCGATAGAATACCCGGAGTGCGCCGCCTGTTGATACGTCTCCAATGTATCTATAATTTTTGATTGCTCCATGCTACTTTATCTACTGTTTTGGACTATATTGGGCTTTATTTTCCACTTTTATATTATTTTTGGGACTAACCTATTAACCGGAGGCCCAGCCCAGAATTGCTATTTTTTGCCTATTCAGTATTTCGAGGAAACAGAATATCAAACGGAGTCCAAACGGAATGAAACCTTCGGGAACGTGATCTTCTCACCGAACGTGATCCAGGAGACTTGGACCCTACTCCAAGAAGTTTCCGGGGAGGTCACGAGGGTGGAGGGTGCCCCCCCCTAGGCGTGCCCCCTGCCTCGTGGGCCCCTCATGGCCCCCCTGACGTACTTCTTCCGCCTATATATCTCCATATACCCTAAAAACATCCAGGAGCAACATAGATCGGGAGTTCCGCCGCCAGAAGCCTCCATAGCCACCGAAACTTAATATAGACCCGTTCCGGCACCCTGCCGGAGGGGGCAATCCTTGTCTGGTGGCCATCTTCATCATCCCGGTGCTCTCCATGACAAGGAGGGAGTAGTTCTCCCTCGGGGCTGAGGGTATGTACCAGTAGTTATGTGTTTGATCTCTCTCTCTCTCTCTTTCGTGTTCTTGAGATGATACGATCTTGATGTATCACGAGCTTTGCTATTATATTTGGATCCTATGATGTTTCTTCCCCCCTCTTCTCTCTTGTAATGAATCGAGTTTCCCCTTTGAAGTAATCTTATCGGATTGAGTCTTTAAAGACTTGAGAACACTTGATGTATGTCTTGTCGTGGATATCTGTGGTGACAATGGGATACCACGTGCCACTTGATGTACGTTTTGGTGACCAACTTGCGGGTTTCGTGACATTGGGAACCTATGCATAGGGGTTGGCACATGTTTTCGTCGTGATTCTCCGGTAGAAACTTTGGGGCACTCTTTGAGGTTCTTTGTGTTGGTTGAATAGATGAATTGAGATTGTGTGATGCATATCGTATAATCATGCCCATGGATACTTGAGGTGACATTGAAGTATCTAGGTGACATTAGGGTTTTGGTTGATTTGTATCTTAAGGTGTTATTCTAGTACGAACTCTAGGGCTGTTTGTGACACTTACAGGAATAGCCCAACGGATTGATTGGAAAGAATAACTTTGAGGTGGTTTCGTACCCTACCATAATATCTTCGTTCGTTCTCCGCTATTAGTGACTTTGGAGTGACTCTTTGTTGCATGTTGAGGGATAATTTTATGATCCAATTATGTTAGTATTGTTGAGAGGACTTACACTAGTGAAAGTATGAACCCTAGGCCTTATTTCCTATCATTGCAATACCGTTTACGCTCACTTTTATCATTAGTTACCTTGCTGTTTTTATATTTTCATATTACAAATACCTTTATCTACCATCCATATTGCACTTGTATCACCATCTCTTCGCCGAACTAGTGCACCTATACAATTTACCATTGTATTGGGTGTGTTGGGGACACAAGAGACTCTTTGTTATTTGGTTACAGGGTTGCTTGAGAGAGACCATCTTCATCCTATGCCTCCTACGGATTGATAAACCTTAGGTCATCCACTTGAGGGAAATTTGCTACTGTCCTACAAACCTCTACACTTGGAGGCCCAACAACGTCTACAAGAAGAAGGTTGTGTAGTAGACATCACCTGTTACTTCGAATCTCTAGGTTTCGTGGATCATCAGCAAGGCAAGTAACACTTGATCATACCTTTCCTACTACCCAGTTTTATTGCATTAGATCAAACCTCAAACATTGCATGATTAGGATCTAATTAAATTGTGGGATGGGAAGTAGTTGAGGTAGTACCTATTACCTGTTATATTATCAAACCTTTGGGAGTTACTTCTACGTTTGCCATTATGCCATGCTATGCTAGTAGACGTGGATTGGGTGAGTGATATCCATGACAGATGTGAGTTTGTTAATTAATGGTTTATTTAAGGTGGCAACTTAAACACACATCTGGGTGGATTGAGGCACCTGGGTAATCCAGGATTTGCCTGTTTTCTTTTGGACCGCCACCCAGGCTCAAAGGGATCATGAGATTTTTCATGCTAGAAACTTCCGTGTGCAGCCACAAGCTATTCTGGGCTCTAGCATAGTTGACTAAGTCGTGCGAACTCTTACAGTGGTAGACTAGCAGATGTAGGGGATGTAGGTGGTACGGTCTACCCGATCGTAAGGTGCTAGCGCTTCTGAAAGACCATGTCTCGGTCATCCGTCTTCTCAAACACCATGTAGTGCGAGAAACCAAACGGAGGCAATCGAGTCTTGTGGGGAAAAGTGCGCAAACCTCTGCAGAGTGTATTGAACTAATCATGGTTAGTTGTGTCCCCAGTTATGGACATCTTAAGTATCTAGTACCTGGATTATCATGTGAATCTCAACATGTTACTCTAAATTAATTTTGTTGGGTTTTGTAATGATGATGTTTAATTGGGATTGAGGATGCTGTCAACCATTCTCAATGTTTAACAACCACCATGATAGATAAATAAAATTTATTCCTTTGTAGTAGGGAAAAATTGGCTTTACGCAAAACTGTAACCATAGAGCTTTCCACCAGCCAAATATGCATATATTATAGCTGTCTCATTCCATTACTCTCTATGTGTTACCTTGCCAGCATATTCCATGTGCTGACCCGTTTCAGGCTGCAACGTTAATGTTGCAGACTTTTCAGACAACGATTAAGGAGCTTTTAGGTCGTGGTTCTATACTCAGTGATGCCGTTGGAGTTGATGGACTCACTTATCTTCCAAGCCTTCCGCTGTTATCGTTATTAGATGGCCTTAAGCCATATTTATTGTAATAAGTTCTCTATTGAGACACTCGATGTAATAAGTGTGTGATTGCTACTCTGTTATAAATCCTCCGAGTATTGTGTGGTGTCAGCATTACTGATCCAGGGATGACATTGGAGCACAGGGATTAGACTGTTTGAGGTCTGGTCGCTACAGAGATGGTATCAGAGCACACGCTGACTGTAGGACACGACCACTAAGCTAAAGACCTAGATCACTATTCACCCTCTTCTGTTCTGACTCCTCATGTTTTGTACTCTTTTAGGATGGCGGATGCAAGGAACAAGTTCACACAACCGGATGAAGATACACCCTTTGGACGTCACTTGAAGGAAGTCACTAGATACCTGAACATAGGAGTACCAAGCTTCACCGGAACCTACAACGCCACTCTACCTGAAGAAGAGCGCTGGATGATTCAAGTTCAAGTTCCAGGAAGGACATTCATGCCAGTCACTGAGCCCATAGAGTTTTCTTTTGATGCACCAACTTGGAGTCTAGGAAATAGCATGGCAGCTCACATCGCCATGGGACGCATTGGAGAAGTCTACCGCAATGATCTCAAGGATACTATCTACCAGATTTGTGGGCGCCGAGATGAGCACTGGGAGATGATCAGCACCAGGAAGGATAGATCAATTGCAGCTTTTATCCAGTAGTTAAACCAGCACATTCGACGACAGGAGAACCAGATGTGCACCGACATGATAGACCTGAAGAAGGCAAGGATAAGAATCAAGGAACTGGAGGAAGAACTTAAGGCTACACGTGAAGATTATGAAGAAGAAATTGAAGTATTAGTGGACAAGAATGTTGACCTAACAATGAAGATCGAGATATTTATGGGAGGCCCTACACCAGTAGATGAAGATGAAGAACCCAAGGAGATTCGCCCGGAAGACTACATCATCATCGACGACACCGACTCGGACCTAGATGATAGCGATGATGACCATGTTGATGAAGCCAGAGCAGATATCATGGAGTCTGCAACCGAAGAATATTTCTAGTAGACCACCCCATCAGTAGTAGTAGTCCACCATGTAAATATAGTAGTTCGAGCACTTTTGCGATAGTTAGATTGATTGTATGCCCTTGTTTGATTGAATGAAGTGAATTGTTTTCTTTTGCCTCATGTGCATATGGGTAGTGTTTTCTCTTTAGACCCCCTCTATTCTTACATCTCATCTTTTCTAAAACCTCAGATGCCTCCGAGACGTGACCCCGGATTTACCTTTCCACCAGAGCTAACCCAGTTGATCCAGCAGCAGAACACATTGATGCAGTTGCTAGTCCAGAATCAGAACCAGGGGAACAACAACAACAACCCACCACCACCACCACCACCACCTGTTGATCACTTAGCCCGTTTTCTTAGGCTGAATCCGCCGATGTTTTCCAGTAGCACCAAGCCGATAGTAGCAGGTGATTGGCTCCGCAAGACAGCTAGAGAGTTGACCACAGCAGGATGCACAGATGCGGAGAAGGTGAAGTTTGCCGCACATCAGCTTGAAGGACCCGCAGCATCATGGTGGGAGAATTTCACAGCCACTTTCCCAGTCGACACTGTCACATGGGACCAGTTTCAGTAGGCTTTTCGTACTGCCCATGTTTCAGCAGGAGCTATGGCCATGAAGAAGCGTGAGTTTCGCAACTTGCGCCAAGGAGGACGGACAGTTGGCTAGTATGTGGAGGACTTTAGTAAGCTAGCACGTTATGCCCCAGATGACGTTGCTACGGATGCAGCTAAGCAGGAGAAGTTTCTGGAAGGACTGAATGATGAGTTGAGCATGCAGTTGATGGTGGCAACCTTCAACAACTACCAGGAGTTGGTAGATCGTGCTCTTATGATTGAAGGCAAGCAGCAGCAAATTGAGAACCGCAAGAGGAAGTATGGACAAGGAAAGTACAATTCAGGAGCTCAGCAGAAGCCACGTTTTACCCCTAGACCGGGAGGACATTTTCAGCATACCCATGGAGGAGGTAGCTCGCACAATCACAATGGCACCAGGAATGGTAATGGTAATGGAGGAAGCAACGGCCAGAACCGCACCAACCCATCAACCCCAGCCAAGAAAGACCTGAGCCAAGTCACTTGCTAAGTGTTCGAAGACCAGACATTATGAAAATGAATGTCCTGAATTACAAAATGGAAATAGCAATGGAAGCTCTGGGAAGAAGCCGAACCCTTTCAACAAGGGATAGGTGAACCACGTTAGCGTGGAGGAGGTTGAAGCTCAGCCAGATGCAGTAATAGGTAAGTTTTTGGTTAAGTCATTTACTGCACTCATTCTTTTTGATACTGGTGCATCGCATTCATACATCTCAAGGGGATTTGTGGATAAGTATAACCTGTCAACCCAAGCCCTTAGGTCACCCATGTTAGTAACCTCGCCTAGAGCAGAATATATGGCTAGTCGATGGTGTGATCGGTTACCATTAAGGATTGGTAACTATGTTTTTCCCTCAGACCTAATAGTATTGGAATCCCAAGGATTGGATGTGATATTAGGCATGGATTGGTTATCAAAGTATGAAGGGAATATTGAATGTGCTAGTAAATAAATCTTACTTACCACCCCAAAAGGGAGAAGGATCAAGTATGTATCCTGACATGTGCCAAAGAGGACTCAAGTAAATTGTTTAACAGGAGTTGTGCAGGAGGAAGTACCAGTGGTAAGGGAATTCCCTGGAGTATTTCCAGAAGAGTTGCCAGGCATGCCACCGGATAGAGATATTGAGTTTTTGATTGAGCTATTGCCAGGCACAGGGCCAATATCAAAGAGACCATACAGGATGCCTGCAAAGGATTTGGTGGAAATTAAGAAGCAGATTAAAGAGTTACTGGATAAGGGATATATTCGCCCAAGTTCTTTGCCTTGGGGACCGCCAGTACTTCTAGTGGAGAAGAAGGATGGATCGTTAAGGATGATTGTCGATTATCGGGGATTGAATGAAGTAACAATCAAGAACAAGTACCCACTACCAATGATCAATGATCTATTTGATCGATTGCAAGGAGCTAAGGTATTTTCCAAGATCAATCTGCAATCAGGATACCACCAGTTGAAGATTCGAGAACAGGATATTCGTAAGACAGCTTTTACCACCAGGTATGGGCTGTACGAGTATACCGTTATGTCATTTGGTCTTACTAACGCACCTGCCTATTTTATGAACATGATGAACAAAGTGTTTATGGAGTTCTTGGATAAGTTCGTCGTGGTGTTCATTGATGATATCCTGGTTTACTCAAAAAATGAAGAGGAGCATAAGGAGCATTTGCGTTTGGTACTTGGTAAGCTCAGAGAACATCAGTTGTATGCCAAGTTCAGCAAATGTGAGTTTTGGTTGAAGGAAGTAGGATTCCTCGGACACGTTATATCCAGAGAAGGAATAGCAGTTGATCCCACAAAACTTGATACCGTGACCAAGTGGGAAGCACCAACCATGGTTGGAGAGATCTGGAGTTTTCTTGGACTCGCAGGATACTACCAGAGATTCATTGAGAATTTCTCAAAGATTGCAAAGCCTATGATGGAGTTATTAAAGAAGGATACCAAGTTCAAATGGACTGAGGAATGTGAGGCTAGTTTCCAGGAGTAGAAGAAACGCTTGGTTACTTCACCAGTGTTGATTTTGCCAGATCAGACCAAGGACTATGAGGTGTATTGCGACGCTTCACGTCGAGGACTTGGAGCAGTGCTTTGCAGGAAGGGAGAGTTGCTTCATATGCCTCAGGACAACTGAAACCTCATGAGTTGAATTATGCTACGCATGATTTGGAATTAGCAGCCGTAGTGCACGCATTGAAGACTTGGAGACATTTTCTGATTGGAAACCATTGTGAGGTGTACACGGATCATAAGAGTTTGAAATACATTTTCACACAGAAGGAGTTAAACCTCAGACAAAGGAGATGGTTGGAGCTCATCAAGGATTACGATATGAGATTGCATTACCATCCCGGAAAGGCTAATGTAGTAGCTAACGCATTAAGCCGTAAGAGTCATGTCAATACATGAATGACGGGAGAAATACCAAGGGAGTTAGTAGAAAATCTTCGTGAACTATGTTTGGAAATAGTTCTGAGAGGATATGTAGCAGCATTGGAGATTCAGTCAACTTTGATGGATAGAATCAGAGAAGCTCAGAAGACTGACAAGGAGATTGCCTCTATAAAGGAGAAAATAAGTGAAGGAAAGGCTAAAGGATTTCGTGAGGACGAGCACGACACCCTATGGTTTGAATACCGTGTTTATGTGCCCAATGACCCGGAGATTAGGAAGCTAATTCTGCAAGAGGCACATGATTCACCATATTCGATTCACCCAGGAAATACCAAGATGTATTTGGATTTGAAAGATATTTTCTGGTGGACCGGAATGAAGAAGGATATTGCACAGTATGTAGCAGTTTGTGATGTGTGTCAGAGAGTAAAGGCAGAGCATCAGAAGCCAGCAGGATTGTTACAACCATTGCCGATACCCTAATGGAAGTGGGATAAGTTAGGCATGGATTTTATCACGGGATTACCCAGGACTCGTTCAGGCTATGACTCGATTTGGGTTATAGTCGATCGGTTGACGAAAGTAGCTCATTTCATCCCAGTAAAGACCACTTACACCAGTGCTAAGTTGGCAAAGATATACATGACCAGGATCGTATGTCTGCATGGAGTTCCGAGGAGTATCGTATCAGATAGAGGAACCCAGTTTACCTCAAAGTTCTGGAAGCAGTTGCATGAAACTTTGGGTACCAGGCTAGAATTTAGTACAACTTTTCATCCATAGATAGATGGACAGACCGAGAGAGTCAATCAGATTTTGGAGGATATGCTGAGAGCTTGTGTGCTAGATTATGGATCTAGTTGGGACGACAATTTGCCATATGCAGTGTTCTCTTACAACAACAGTTACCAAACCAGTTTAAAGATGGCCCCTTTCGAAGCTTTGTATGGAAGGAGGTGCAGGACATCGTTGTCATGGGACGAAGTTGGAGACCGCCAGTTGTTTGGGCCTGATTTGATTAGAGAGTCTGAACAAAAGGTGATATTGATTCGCGATAGGCTCAAGGTAGCTCAGTCCAGACAGAAGAGTTCTGCAGATTCTAAACGCAAGGAGACAGTTTACGAAGTTGGAGATAGAGCTTATCTTCGAGTATCTCCACTTCGGGGAACAAAGCGTTTTGGTGTTCAGAGAAAGTTAGCGCCACGATTTGTAGGACCATATCGAGTTTTGGAGCGTATGGGAGAAGTGGCCTACAAGTTGGAATTGCCCGAAGGATTGTCAGGAGTTCATAATGTGTTCCACGTTTCTCAGATTGAAGAAGTGCCATGCAGAGATGGCTGACATACCCTTGAGAGACACAATGCCATTGGAAACAACTCAGTTGGATAACGATTTGACCTATGAGGAGAAACCAGTTAAGATTCTCGAGTTTGCCAGCCAAGTCACTCGCAGCAAGGTTATCAAGTTTTGCAAGGTTCAGTGGAGCCACCACACAAAGGATGAAGCCACCTGGGAGCGTGAGGAAGATTTGCTCAAGGACCACCCTCACCTATTTTCTAGCCAACCCGAATCTCGAGGGCGAGATGCATCTTAAGGGGGGTACGTTTGTAACATCCCAAATTTTCACTTTGGAATGTTATACATTAGATCATCATTGCATATCATACTTTATTTTGCTTTGGTTTGATCCTAGAAATTTCTACGCAACTCAAGGACCCACGGAGAGAGTTGGGAAATTCATTATTTTCATATTTGAGTTTTCTCAAATTTTGAGAATAGGATCATTTGATTTTTATTATTTTATCGTCAATTATTTCTATTACAAAAATATGAGAGAGGGAATAAAATGACTTTCCCAAAATAAAGAAATATTGATGATTTAATAATAAAATCAAATAAGATTTTATTTCGGAGTTTTTTGTTATTTTATTTGAATTAGGAAAAATGTGCGTTTTTCAAAATTGCATTTAGGCCCCAAATAAATGTTCACCTTGTGCGGCTTGATTTTAGAAGCCCGGGAAATTTTATTTCGGAATTTTTGGAGCCCGTTTAGTATTCCTTTTTATTTTTCTTCTGCGCGTTAATATTAAAAAAAACGCGCACCGACCTACGGGCCGTGTCCGACCGGGACTCCGGCCCGCCAAGGCTTTATAAGCCAGAGGGAGCCAGCCCGAGGCCCCGCCGCCGCCCCCGAAACCCTATCCGCCCGAGCGCCCCGCCCGCGCCGCCGCCAGCCGCCGCGCCTCGCCGCCCGCGCCACCGCCAGCCACCGCCGCTGCCGCGCCTCGCCGCCGCCCGCCGCCGCCGTCGACGCCGACCCGCCGCCCGAGGTTTGCCTCACCTCGAAATCCGTGCCACCGTTTTTTTTTCGAAAAACCGTTCGGTTTTTCCTTTGGTTTTTCGTCGGTTTTTTTTTGTTTTGGTTTTTTTAATAGATCGGTTTTCCGATTTATTTAATTAGCGAGCGTTCATTCGTTCGTTCTAGCGAATGTTCGTCGTTTTTCTTTTTCTCGGATTAAATCCACGATTTTTCTGATAGCGATTTCTGATCCGATTTTCATTTTAGTATAACTTTTCGCTCGTTTATCGGAATCAGGTGATTCAAGCGCCTGGAGTTTCGTATCGAAACCCTCTATCCGTTTAACCAACTTAAACAAGTTTTTGCTACTATAAAATTTGACTTAGATCCAGATTAGTAGAACGAAGTTGTTTTCTTTCGCCGTTTGACTTTCGTTGCTTCGTTCGATTTGATTCTTTTTGCAACCCGGAGTTCTTAAGTTGAACTTTCTGGTTAATTCTCTTATTTGACTTTCACATGTGCATTAGATCAGTACTTATTGTATGCTTGTTTGTTTGTCTGTGATAGAATATCCGGAGTGCGCCGCCTGTTACTTCGAATCTCTAGGTTTCGCAGATCATCAGCAAGGCAAGTAACACTTGATCATACCTTTCCTACTACCCAGTTTTATTGCATTAGATCAAACCTCAAACATTGCATGGTTAGGATCTAATTAAATTGTGGGATGGGAAGTAGTTGAGGTAGTACCTATTACCTGTTATATTATCAAACCTTTGGGAGTTACTTCTACGTTTGCCATTATGCCATGCTATGCTAGTAGACGTGGATTGGGTGAGTGATATCCATGACAGATGTGAGTTTGTTAATTAATGGTTTATTTAAGGTGGCAACTTAAACACACATCTGGGTGGATTGAGGCACCTGGGTAATCCAGGATTTGCCTGTTTTCTTTTGGACCGCCACCCAGGCTCAAAGGGATCATGAGATTTTTCATGCTAGAAACTTCCGTGTGCAGCCACAAGCTATTCTGGGCTCTAGCATAGTTGACTAAGTCGTGCGAACTCTTACAGTGGTAGACTAGCAGATGTAGGGGATGTAGGTGGTACGGTCTACCCGATCGTAAGGTGCTGGTGCTTCTGAAAGACCATGTCTCGGTCATCCGTCTTCTCAAACACCATGTAGTGCGAGAAACCAAACGGAGGCGATCGAGTCTTGTGGGGAAAAGTGCGCAAACCTCTGCAGAGTGTATTGAACTAATCATGGTTAGCCGTGTCCCCGGTTATGGACATCTTGAGTATCTAGTACCTGGATTATCATGTGAATCTCAACATGTTACTCTAAATTAATTTTGTTGGGTTTTGTAATGATGATGTTTAATTGGGATTGAGGATGCTGTCAACCATTCTCAATGTTTAACAACCACCATGATAGATAAATAAAATTTATTCCTTTGTCGTAGGGAAATATTGGCTTTACGCAAAACTGTAACCATAGAGCTTTCCACCAGCCAAATATGCATATAGTATAGCTGTTTCATTCCATTGCTCTCTATGTGTTACCTTGCCAGCATATTCCATGTGTTGACCCATTTCAGGCTGCAACGTTAATGTTGCAGACTTTTCAGACAATGATTAAGGAGTTTTTAGGTCGTGGTTCTATACTCAGTGATGCCGTTGGAGTTGATGGACTCACTTATCTTCCAAGCCTTCCGTTGTTATCGTTATTAGATGGCCTTAAGCCATATTTATTGTAATAAGTTCTCTATTGAGACACTCGATGTAATAAGTGTGTGATTGCTACTCTGTTATAAATCCTCCGAGTATTGTGTGGTGTCAGCATTACTGATCCAGGGATGACACCGGAGCACAGGGATCAGACTGTTTGAGGTCTGGTCGCTACATCATAGAAGAGAGTCATCGGGCCCGACGCATTGGGAATAACTCCTAGGTCGGTAATGAACTCCTTCACCCAGATTGCTTCTTGTGCTGCCTCCGAGGCTGCCATGTACTCCGCTTCACATGTAGATCCCGCCACGACGCTTTTCTTGCAACTGCACCAGCTGATTGCCCTACCATTCAAAATATACACGTATCCGGTTTGTAACTTGGAGTCATCCAGATCTGTGTCGAAGCTAGCATCGACGTAACCCTTTACGACGAGCTCTTTGTCACCTCCATAAACGGGAAACATATCCTTAGTCCTTTTCAGGTACTTTAGGATATTCTTGACCGCTGTCCAGCGTTCCATGCCGGGATTACTTTGGTACCTTCCTACCAAACTTGCGGCAAGGTTTACATCAGGTCTGGTACACAGCATGGCATACATGATAGACCCTATGGCCGAGGCATAGGGGACGACACTCATCTTTTCTCTATCTTCTGCCGTGGTCAGGCATTGTGCCGTGCTCAATCTCATACCTTGCAACACAGGCAAGAACCCCTTCTTTGACTGATCCATATTGAACTTCTTCAATATCTTGTCAAGGTACGTACTCTGTGAAAGACCAATGAGGCGTCTCGATCTATCTCTATAGATCTTGATGCCTAATATGTAAGCAGCTTCTCCAAGATCCTTCATTCAAAAACACTTGTTCAAGTAGGCTTTATGCTTTCCAAGAATTCTATATCATTTCCCATCAATAGTATGTCATCCACATACAATATGAGAAATGCTACAGAGCTCCCACTCACTTTCTTGTAAACGCAGGCTTCTCCATAAGTCTGCGTAAACCCAAACGCTTTGATCATCTCATCAAAACAAATATTCCAACTCCGAGATGCTTGCACCAGCCCATAGATTGAGCGTTGGAGTCTGCACACCTTGTCAGCATTCTTAGGATCAGCAAAGCCTTCCGGCTGCATCATATACAATTCTTCCTTAAGGAAACCATGAAGGAATGTCGTTTTGACGTCCATTTGCCATATCTCATAATCATAGAATGCGGCGATTGCTAACATGATTCGGACGGACTTCGGCTTCGCTACGGGTGAGAAAGTCTCATCGTAGTCCACCCCTTGAACTTGTCGATAACCCTTAGCGACAAGCCGAGCTTTATAGATGGTCACATTACCATCTGCGTCTGTCTTCTTCTTAAAGATCCATTTATTTTCTATGGCTCGCCGATCATCGGGCAAGTCAGTCAAAGTCCATACTTCGTTTTCATACATGGATCCTATCTCGGATTTCATGGCTTCCAGCCATTTGTCAGAATCTGGGCCCTCCATCGCTTCATCATAGTTCGAAGGTTCACCGTTGTCTAACAACATGATTTCCAGGACAGGGTTGCCGTACCACTCTAGTGTGGAACGTGTCCTTGTGGACCTACGAAGTTCAGTAGCAACTTGATATGAAGTTTCATGATCATCATCATTAACTTCCTCTCTAGTCGGTGCAGGCACCTCAGGAACATTTTCCTGAGCTGTGCCACTCTCCGGTTCAAGAGGCAATACTTCATCAAGTTCTACTTTCCTCCCAGTTACTTCTTTTGAGAGAAACTCTTTCTCTAGAAAGGATCCATTCTTGGCAACAAAGATCTTGCCTTCGGATCTAAGGTAGAAGGTATACCCAATAGTTTCTTTAGGGTATCCTATGAAGACACATTTTTCCGATTTGGGTTCGAGCTTTTCAGGTTGAAGTTTCTTCACATAAGCATCACATCCCCAAACTTTTAGAAACGACAACTTAGGTTTCTTGCCAAACCACAATTCATACGGTGTTGTCTCAACGGATTTTGATGGAGCCCTATTTAAAGTGAATGCGGCAGTCTCTAAAGCATAGCCCCAAAATGACAGCTGTAGATCGGTAAGAGACATCATAGATCGCACCATATCCAATAGAGTGCAATTACGACATTCGGACACACCATTACGCTGAGGTGTTCCAGGTGGCGTGAGTTGTGAAACTATTCCACATTTCCTTAAGTGTGTGCCAAATTCATGACTCAAATATTCTCCCCCACGATCTGATCGCAAGAACTTGATTTTCCTGTCACATTGATTCTCAACCTCACTCTGAAATTCCTTGAACTTTTCAAAGGTCGCAGACTTGTGTTTCATTAAGTAGACATACCCATATCTACTCAAGTCATCAGTGAGGGTGAGAACATAACGATAGCCACCGCGAGCCTCAACATTCATTGGACCGCACACATCAGTATGTATGATTTCCAATAAGTTGGTTGCTCGCTCCATTGTTTCGGAGAACGGGGTCTTGGTCATTTTGCCCATGAGGCATGGTTCGCACGTGTCAAATGATTCATAATCAAGAGACTCCAAAAGTCCATCTGGATGGAGTTTCTTCATGCGTTTGACACCAATGTGACCAAGGCGGCAGTGCCACAAGTATGTGGGACTATCATTATCAACTTTACATCTTTTGGTATTCACACTATGAATATGTGTAACATCACGTTTGAGATTAAATAAGAATAAACCATTGACCAGCGGGGCATGACCATAAAACATATCTCTCATATAAATAGAACAACCATTATTCTCGGATTTAAATGAGTAGCCATCTCGTATTAAATGAGATCCTGATACAATGTTCATGCTCAAAGCTGGCACTAAATAACAATTATTAAGGTTTAAAACTAATCCCGTAGGTAAATGTAGAGGTAGCGTGCCGGCGGCGATCACATCGACCTTGGAACCATTCCCGACGTGCATCGTCACCTCGTCCTTCGCCAGTCTCCGCTTATTCTGCAGCTCCTGTTTTGAGTTACAAATATGAGCAACCGCACCGGTATCAAATACCCAGGAGCTACTATGAGTACTGGTAAGGTACACATCAATAACATGTATATCACATATACCTTTGGTGTTGCCGGCCTTCTTGTCCGCTAAGTACTTGGGGCAGTTCCGCTTCCAGTGACCACTTCCCTTGCAATAAAAACACTCAGTCTCGGGCTTGGGTCCATTCTTTGGCTTCTTCCCGGTAGCTTGCTTACCGGGCGCGGCAACTCCCTTGTCGTCCTTCTTGAAGTTCTTTTTACCCTTGCCTTTCTTGAACTTATGGTTTTATTCACCATCAACACTTGATGTTCCTTTTTGATTTCCACCTCCGCTGATTTCAGCATCGAATATACCTCAGGAATGGTCTTTTCCATCCCCTGCATATTGAAGTTCATCACAAAGCTCTTGTAGCTAGGTGGGAGCGACTGAAGGATTCTGTCAATGACCGCATCATCCGGGAGATTAACTCCTAGCTGAGACTAGCGGTTGTGCAACCCAGACATTTTGAGTATGTGCTCGCTGACGGAACTATTCTCTTCCATCTTACAACTGTAGAACTTGTCGGAGACTTCATATCTCTCGACCCGGGCATGAGCTTGGAAAACCATTTTCAGCTCTTGGAACATCTCATATGCTCTGTGTTGCTCAAAACGCTTCTGGAGCCCCGGTTCTAAGCTGTAAAGCATGCCGCACTGAACCAGGGAGTAATCATCAACACGGGACTGCCAAGCATTCATAACTTCTTGGTTTGCTGGGGGTGGTGCTTCACCTAGCAGTGCTTCAAGGACATATGCTTTCTTGGCAGCTATGAGGATGATCCTCAAGTTCTGGACCCAGTCCGTATAGTTGCTACCATCGTCTTTCAGCTTGGTTTTCTCTAGGAACGCGTTGAAGTTGAGGACAACATTAGCGTGGGCCATTTGATCTACAAGACATATTGTAAAGATTTTAGACTAAGTTCATGATAATTAAGTTCATCTAATCAAATTATTCAATGAACTCCCACTCATATAGACATCCCTCTAGTCATCTAAGTGATACATGATCCGATTCAACTAGGCCGTGTCCGATCATCACGTGAGACAGACTAGTCATCATCGGTGAACATCTTCATGTTGATCGTATCTTCTATATGACTCATGTTCGACCTTTCGGTCTTTCGTGTTCCGAGGCCATGTCTGTACATGCTAGGCTCGTCAAGTCAACCTAAGTGTATTGCGTGTGTAAATCTGGCTTACACCCGTTGTATGTGAACGTTAGAACCTATCACACCCGATCATCACGTGGTTCTTCGGAACAACGGACCTTAGCAATGGTGCACAATTAGCGGGAACACTTTCTTGAAATTATTGTGAGGGATCATCTTATTTATGCTACCATCGTTCTAAGCAAATAAGATGTAAAACATGATAAACATCACATGCAATCAAATAGTGACATGATATGGCCAATATCATTTGCTCCTTTTGATCTCCATCTTCAGGGCGCCATGATCATCGTCGTCACCGGCATGACACCATGATCTCCATCATTATGATCTCCATCATCGTGTCTTCATGAAGTTGTCTCGTCAACTATTACTTCTACTACTATGGCTAACGGTTGGCGATAAAGTAAAGTAATTACATGACGTTTATGTTGACACGTAGGTCATAAATAAATTAAGACAACTCCTATGGCTCCAGCCGGTTGTCATACTCATCGACATGCAAGTCGTGATTCCTATTACAAGAACATGATCAATCTCATACATCACATATATCATTCATCACATCCTTTTGGCCATATCACATCACACGGCATATGCTGCAAAACAAGTTAAACGTCCTCTAATTGTTGTGGCAAGTGTTTACGTGGCTTCTATAGGTTTCTAGCAAGAACGTTTCTTACCTACGCCAAAACCACAACATGATATGCCAATTTCTATTTACCCTTCATAAGGACCCTTTTCATCGAATCTGATCCGACTAAAGTGGGAGAGATAGACACCCGCTAGCCACCTTATGCAACTAGTGCATGTCAGTCGGTGGAACCAGTCTCACGTAAGCGTACGTGTAAGGTCGGTCCGGGCCGCTTCATCCCACGATGCCGCCGAATCAAGATAAGACTAGTAACGGCAAGTAAATTGACAAAATCAACGCCCACAACAACTTGTGTTCTACTCGTGCATAGAAACTACGCATAGACCTAGCTCATGATGCCACTGTTGGGGAACGTAGCAAAATTTTAAAATTTTATACGCATCACCAAGATCAATCTATGGAGTCATCTAGCAACGAGGGAGAGGTAAGTGCATCTACATACCCTTGTAGATCGTGAGCGGAAGTGTTCAAGAGAACGGGGTTGATGGAGTCATACTCGTCGTGATCCAAATCATCGATGACCGAGCGCCGAACGGACGGCACCTCCGCGTTCAACACACGTATGGTTGGGAGAGATGTCTCCTCCTTCTTGATCCAGCAAGGGGAGAGGAGAGGTTGATGGAGATCCAGCAGCACGACGGTGTGGTGGTGGAAGCAGCGGGATCTCGGCAGGGCTTCGCCAAGCACCAACGAGAGGGAGAGGTTTCATGGAGGGAGAGGGAGGCGCTATGGACTTGGGTGCGGCTGCCCTCCCTCCCCTCCACTATATATAGGGGCCAGGGGGGCGCCGACCCCTCTAGATCCCATCTAGATGGGGGGCGGCGGCCAAGGGGGTGGCTTGGCCCCCAAGCCAAGTGGAGGCGCCCCCACCCCTAGGGTTTCTAACCCTAGGCGCAGGGGGAGGCCCAAGGGGAGCGCACCAGCCCACCAAGGGATGGTTCCCTTCCCACTTCAGCCCATGGGCCCCTCCGGGATAGGTGGCCCCACCCGGTGGACCCCCGGGACCCTTCCGGTGGTCCCGGTACAATACCGGTGACCCCCGAAACTTTCCCGGTGGCCGAAACTGGTCTTCCTGTATATAAATCTTTACCTCCGGACCATTCCGGAACTCCTCGTGACGTCCGGGATCTCATCCGGGACTCCAAACAACTTTTGGGTTACCGCATACTAATATCTCTACAACCCTAGTGTCACCGAACCTTAAGTGTGTAGACCCTACGGGTTCGGGAACCATGCAGACATGACTGAGACAACTCTCCGGCCAATAACCAACAGCGGATCTGGATACCCATGTTGGCTCCCACATATTCCACGATGATCTCATCGGATGAACCACGATGTCGAGGATTCAATCAATCCTGTATTCAATTCCCTTTGTAAATCGGTACGTTACTTGCCCGAGATTCGATCGCCGGTATCCCAATACCTTGTTCAATCTCGTTACCGGCAAGTCACTTTACTCGTTCTGTAACACATCATCCCGTGACCAACTACTTAGTCACACTGAGCTCATTATGATGATGCATTACCGAGTGGGCCCATAGATACCTCTCCGTCATACGGAGTGACAAATCCCAGTCTCGATTCATGCCAACCCAATAGACACTTTCGGAGATACCTGTAGTGTACCTTTATAGCCACCCAGTTACGTTGTGACGTTTGGCACACCCAAAGCACTCCTACGGTATCCGGGAGTTGCACAATCTCATGGTCTAAGGAAATGATACTTGACACTTAGAAAAGCTCTAGCAAACGAACTACACGATCTTGTGCTATGCTTAGGATTGGGTCTTGTCCATCACATCATTCTCCTAATGATGTGATCCCGTTATCAATGACATCCAATGTCCATGGTCAGGAAACCATAACCATCTATTGATCAACGAGCTAGTCAACTAGAGGCTTACTAAGGACATGTTGTGGTCTATATATTCAAACATGTATTACGATTTCCGGATAACACAATTATAGCATGAACAATAGACAATTATCATGAACAAGGAAATATAATAATAACCATTTTATTATTGCCTCTAGGGCATATTTCCAACAGATGATACTACAGTACAATATGCTTCTGGCAATCTGACACGGATTGAACTCCTACACGTCCACCGCGAGGGCGAGGGCGAGGGAGAGGGAGAGGGCGTTGTAGTCAAAACCCTCTCCTCGTCCTGCGAACCACCATGCGCGTGGGCGAGGGAGAGGCGTAGTAAGCAAGCTTCTCCTCGTTCGGCAAGTTGATGGGACACATCAAAGCAGTACTAGTACTAGTAGTAGTAGTCCATACTGCGTCCTTTCCGATTAATATGTCTTAATTTGAAACGAGAAAAATACACTGGCGGTCAACGTATGTAACAGTACGCTCTTTACGGTCACTATATATAGTTTTGCGGTGATTATGCAAGCACTAGCTCATCGTAGAGCACCGTATTGCACCCTACTGACCGGCCACATAGTCGACATGGCACTTTGTTGACTTATTAAATTGTCACCTAGTTTCTGGGTCCCACCTGTCAGTTGGCAGAGCAAAGAAATCAGTTAAACAACACTTTACGCAGGTGTGACACGAGTCCAACCCTTGCGCTCGAACCGCCCTGGCTGTGTATGTGAGTGCATGCACGTGTCCTCCCTCGGTCTTCCAACAAAGAGTGTACTACATGATGTACATCTACACTTCCAATGTGTTTAGCCTTTAATCTAAATCGATATTGATTGACTAATGCACCAACTTGTGCTGTAGGTATAGGCTACATGTCTATCCTTAATTACACCATGCAACGGCCTTCATTTAATCTTCTTATCTCAATGGTCGCATGCACACATAAGTCTGCTACTTTTGGGCGTTAATTATGCCCTGGTCAATGTGTAAATCTCTAAATGTACAATCTTTCACGGACTTAGGGAGTAGGTTGAGCACTTGAGCGTGAGCGTGTGTGTTGTGTCGTGTGTTGTGTGCCGCATGGGTGCGTGAGTGTTGCGTGCGTCCATGTGTATGTGTGAGTGTTGCATGTTGCATGCATGCACGCATGGGGCTTACTCCCTCCCATTGACATGTTCATATTTCAAGCTTCCTCTATTCCCTCCATATGGTGATACTCCCTCTGTTCCCAAATAGTACGGAGTAAAAGCCTCCCTCTGTTCCCAAATACGGAATATTTGTCTTTCTACAGATTTCAACAAGTGACTAGGTAGGGATACTGTAGAAAGGAAGTCCTCGCGATCCATTTATTCCCCATCTCGGTCAGAGAGAACTATTCAACTAGTCTCTTCTTCTTCCTCCTCTCTTCTTCTTCCTCCTCTCTTCCCCATCATCGGCCGCACACCATTTACCCCGCTCATTGCTCGCCCGCCCGCGCCATCTTCCTTGGTAGCTCGCGCGTATCATATCCCCCTGCTCACTGCTCGGCCACACGAGGAGAAGCTTCTTCGCTCGCCCGCCCGAATCCACTTCCTCGCTGGCTCGCAGGCACCGAAAACCCCAATGGCAGAACCGACTGACATGCAGAGCTGCGATTGGAATTCCCTCCCCGATGTTCTCTTGGAGCAGATCTGTAGTCGTATGGACCTACTCAGCACCGTTCGTCTGGCCGCATGCTCGGTGTCTTTGTACCGTCTACTCGTCTGCAACCGGCCGGCTCTTTTCAAGACACCCTGCTTGCTGATGCCCGATCCTCGCAGGTGGCCCAGACACCGACTTGACGATCCTATGGAGGTTGCCGTGGTGCCCCTCGACATGCTACCACTACCTGTCCAACTGCCCTTCATGTGCGACCACTACTGGGCGGGCATGAAGGCCAACTGGATCATCCTCATCCACCACACCGGTAGTCCGTGGCGTCTCGTGGATATCTACACCCAGCAAGAGATCACCCTTCCATCATTGGATACCGCCGCCATCGAGCCTCGCGGCCCACCGGACACTCCTGCCTACTACGCACGAGACGCATCAAGCTTTTGGCTCGACCGCTGTTTGCAAAAAGTTGTAATCTGCGAAGTGCCCACACCATCAGAAGACTACATGGATTACAAGCTCATTGCCTTGTTCAACAAGGGATTAGTCTATCTGGAATCCGGTCGCCATACATGGTTATGTCTCATCATCAATCCTGTTGAGGAAACATTTCTGTCTGATGCTATAGTGCATGATGGCATCGTTTACACGGTCGATGCACAGATTGGCTACCTATATTGGTGGAATCTATCGTCGTGTAATTGTTCTATCTCATCTCATCTTTACCTTATGAATACGACTGCCTGTTCATTTGTTACAAATTTAGAATGTATAGCATGTCTATAACCACATCATTGCTATATGTTTCTCTCATTTCCTAGATTTTTATGACCACACATGTTATTGTTAGAGTTGATATGAGAACAATTGGCATCTAATTATTGTTAGAATACATATTATGAGCATAACATCATGATTGCTATATGTTACCCTCGTTTACAAGATTTTTATAACAACGCATGTTATTGCTTAGAGTTGATATGAGAACAGTAGTAGTAAGTGCTATGGTAGAATATGAGTAGGCGCTGTCATAGCTGTTTTCCTCTCATTGTTACATGATGTTTGAACCATGACATATTGCTAGAATATGAAAGCCATTGGCTTATTTCTTTAACTTGGGGTATGATTATGACCACGGCATTGCAATTCTCTGTCTATGATATGTGTCACTGTTATAATAATCTTAATTCCACACATACTCTGAACATGATTGTTTATTTTTGTCCTTTTGGTCTCCAATTTGAATTGTTGCAGCAGACGCAAATGCGCTGGCCTTCATGATTCCAGGACCTGGAATCATACCAGCCGATGGGTGGTGGTTTATCGCTCGTTCAGCTGACGACGGTCATTTGATGCTCATTCGCACATACCAAATTGGCCAAACCATTACATCAAACCACATGCACTACAATGTTTGTGGCGTTCGTGACATTGATGGCTATGGCTGCTTCGTGTTCAAGAAAGATCACAGCTCTGTTGGGCCAGGCGTATTCAACTGCAGACGGGTTTACAGCCTCGGCAACCACTCCTTGTTCCTCAGGCTCAATTTTCCAATCATCCAACCAATCATCGATCATATCACCGGCGATGATTACTGTGCTATGCAACTTCCATTCACGAGGGGGGCTGTGTTTACACATCATACCATGGGTTTCATGAATCACCATATCCAGAGATTCATCGACACAGCTTGTTGCCAGATAATCTTCAGTGTGTGAAAGGCATCAAGCTTCCATGCGATGGATGACTTTTGCAAACCCGACATGCGGCGATGTGGTTCATGCCAACAGCAAATATGCACAACTTGATTCATGTTGATATCTAGACTAAGCCATGTATTCTGCTACTGTAGCACGACTCTTTTTTGTTGGATATTATGTACTATAGTTAGTTTGAAGCACTCCTCTGGTTTGAAGGATAGATACCTTCCTGGGATCAAGTGCATCCTAACTCACCAGTGTAGGATGTACTGATAATGATGATGGAGATGCTGTGCAGAAGCTATATATATATATATATATATATACACACACACACACACACATAAACACTATTCTGATCACGGGATCAGAATAATATTCTGGTCACAACATGAACTTCCCGAGTAACGCGCCTGACCTTCCCCGAGTACTAGGTTGAACTTCAGCTAAAAGGTGTCCAAATGGGGCTTGTGATATACCGTTGGAAAGCTATGGACATCAGTATCATGACCCAATTTAAAATTTTGGCAAAATGTAAGCGGTTTAAGAGCAGTTTTGAAAACCGCTTTTTCTTCATACAAAAAACGTGAATCGTATTTTGGATCGCATTTTTAAACCGTTTATCGGAATGAGGCAAATAATATGGCGTTGGAAAGCTGCTGCAAAACCACTCCTTCCATATGTTGAAAGTTTTCTCTAATTCCCTACGGTTAAAGAGTAATTCGGAAAATCGTAGAATTTCGCAAACCGAACAGCCGAGTTCGTTTTTTTGATGCCATTTCTAAACGGCTAATCCAATTTAGGCAAATAATATGGCATTGGAAAGATTATGAAAATGCGCTACTTTTTCAGGTTAAAAGTTTTTTCTAATGTTGAATAATTTAAAAGTAATCTAGAAAACGGTACAACTTCCACCGAGTTCGTATTTTTGAGCTAATTTTTTAACTGTACGTCCAAATGCAGCAAATGATATGGCGTTGGAAAGCTTGAAGAAATGCGAAACTTTTTTGTATATATTGTTTCTCCTAATTCATTACGGTTTTATGTCAGTTTTGAAAATGGCTAAAAACGTATTTTTGCCATAATTTATACAAACTTTATCGGAATGGGGCAAATAATATACCGCTGAAAAGCTACGGAAAATGTGAAACTTTTTCATGTTGATGGTTTTCTCTGATTCCTAGCCATTTTTATGTAATTACGAAAACGGCGAGATCACTCGTTCTGCCTTTATTTCGAAACAGATTCTTCGAAAATGCACCGCGTGAAGAATCTGAACTTCTCGTCGCGTGTACCTGAACTTCACTCTGTTTTTGAGATGATTTTTTTGCTCGTAGCTCTCCATCCACTTCTCGTAGCTCTCCATCCACTCACTGGAATTGAGCAAGTGATATACCAGTGGAAAGCTGCTGTAAGCACACAACTTTCCCGTGTTGATCATTTTTTCATATTCGCGATGATTTTAAAAGTTTTCCATCTGAAATTCATTCAGCGTAGTAGTTGAACTTTGTGTTGTTTTCACGTTGAACTTCTGTGACATACTATCATTTGTAATTATCTCATTCATCCGTCAGTGTTACACAAATGATATTCTTTTTGTACAAACCTCTCTCACAATATTTTTTAACTTTCTTCGTCCGAGGACTTGAACTTACACAAATGATATTCCTGCTGTTTTGAAATAAATTAAAAAATGACGAGATCATGATTTCTGCCTTCATCGCGAATGGAAACGCACTGCGTGAAGTAGTTGAACTTCTCGGGCAAGTCTATTTGAACTTCACTCTGTTTTTGATGTGTTGTTTTTTGCAATGCGTGAAGTAGTTGAACTTCTGGGGCAAGTCTGTTTCAACTTCAACTCTGTTTCACTTTATTGTCTTTTTCTTATGTATTTTGGACATCTAAGTACACTGTGAACCTCTCTCACAAGAATTTTTTAAACTTTTCCTCGCCGAGCATTTGAACTTGTAGCAACCATTTTTTCCGTTTATGAGTTGTTTTTAAAAATGCAAAAAATGGCATTGTGTTTTTATTTTTTGAACAGGTAAATCCTAGGTTTTAATAAACTCCGAACTTCTTTGTTATTTCAATTTGAACTTCACCTTTTCAGATTTTGAGTAAAGAATTGTATTCAATTTTTATACGGAAAAAATCAAACATGGAAATACGGGGTGAACCTCTCTCGCAAGAATTTTTGAATTTCCCTGGACAGAGCACTTGAACTTCTTTCAACAAACCTTTTATGCTTTTATTTCTCTATATTTTTATTCTCATCTGAAATGCATTCCTTGTAGTACTTGAACTTCTCATTGTTTTCACTATGAACTACTCTTTTTTAATTTGAACTTCATCATTTTTATTCTTTAGTAACAAGGAAATCTGAGTTTTTATATAAATATCGAACTACCCTATTTTTGCAATATGGACTTCTTGGTTTATAATATCAATCTACTCTAGTTTAGTTCTTTAAAAACTTGATTTTTTACTTCACAAAAAATGTATTGTGAATTCCATCTATTTAAAGAATGATCCTCTATGTTTTTTTAGAAGCAGGAAAAATCCATTTTTTTGTAAATTTTATAGTGTTTCATTATTTTTATTTGAACTTCTTCGTTCTATTCTTTGATAATGTGGAAACCCTTAGGTTTTATTAACACCGGACTGCTCCATGTTTTTAATTTGGACTTCTTGGTTTTATTGTATTGACATGGTTTAGTTTAAATTTAAACTAAAACACACGATAATTATTATGGATACGAGGGAGTAGCATATTTTGAACTTCTCATATTTTTACAATGTATACATGAATGATCATACGTTGGTGTGGGTGGACGCCCCAAGTCCTCTCTGGACAATGCATAATTTTTTCAATGTAATTTCCTTTTGCTATGGAAGTAAGCAATAACAGTAGGAGCTATTTTTTTCCATATGTTGTCATTTTCCCAAAATGAACATTCATAGTAATAATGAGCTTCCAACGTAAATGTGTTTGACCTTCTTTCTAATTGCTCTGAAATTATTATTTAGTTGAACTCTCTACAAAAAATATTGTGATGTGCATTGCAAAGTAAAATAAAAAATTCAGTTATAATATCCAATAACTACAAACTCATTGGGGGACAACAGTTTTCAGCCAAATGGATAAAGTAAAATGTGCACAGACCACGTGCAACAATTAGAAGGTTAATACGTTTTCACTGCACATACTTCGTGCATAAAACTAGAGTACCAATTTCACCAACATCAGCAAATTGTATCAAAGGAAGCTAGATATATATAATTAAGCATGCATAAAACTCATGTCTAATCATACCAGAATCCAGGCTCCAGGGTACCAATTAGCATAGTCGATCTATTGAATTAACACTAGCTACTACAGTATATTAACACACAACATAATGCATACTGTACATTAATTATTCAGTCATCCTCCTCATGAGCAGAGCTAGCTCAACTGATTAGTCAGCTACTGTTGCCCTGTTCTGAGTCCTACTCCTAGGAAGCAGAGGACGTGTCCCACCCTGAAGACGACGATGTACTCAGCCAAGGAGATCCCGATGAAGAGTTCTCCTGGGTTAGCGACGAGGAAGAGGCTGACTAGGGCGGCGAGGAAGCAGTGGCCGACAATGGTGAGTGTGAGCGTGAGGTAGGCGAGGGCGCGACGGCTGCATAGGAGAAGCAGCGCCAGCACCGCCTGCATGCATAAAAGAGAACAAAAGAGATCAATATATGAAGTTACAAAGATCCAAAAATTTATTAAGCCGCAATCAACCACATTGAACTCTCTCAAAAATCAATATATGAACATCCATATTTTTCTTTTTCTCTGGATTGCAACTCAAAATTCATTCTGTACATCTGTAGTTTACAGGGAAAATGCTTGGTAGTCAATTTAACAAAATTCTAAATGAATCAGCTCATAGCACATAGGGAATGAGAATTGATCGAGCTACTTTCCATAAAATCTCAACCTCTGTACTTTTCTTTTAGCGCGATGGTTGTGCTACAAGTACAGAATGGTGACAATGTGCAAATCGCCACAAGAAGATAAGGCTAGAGCATCTCTCGCCACAAATGCCTTCCAGAAAAAATTCCTTGATGGTCCAAACACATATGTGTCTGAAGTTCGGGAGAGAGCATCTAGCATCAAGTACATTATATCAAACATCTAGCATGCCCCAAATAGGGAACACAGAGTTTTCCATATGTCTAGAAGAATCATGCATCAAAGAAACTCCTGCGAACTAGAGATTCACCAAACAAAAAGCCATAGTGTAAACATCCTGTGAATGTTGGCAGTCGAAGCAACAACAGAGAGAGGTGTGGGGGCGTGAGACATCAAGGAAATGCAGAGGAGTGTGGTGGCGCGGTGGTGAAGATACATATGGAAGTGGGGAGGAGAGAGTTGCACTGCACAGGTATGGGGTGGTGTGGTCTCCCGCGGCAGCGTGACCCGGGGAGGCAAGCGGCTGTGGTGGCGGGATCCGGGCGCCAGCGATGGCGAACCGGGTGCAGGCAGCGCCATGGAAACGGAAAGGGGCGTGGGCGACGATGGCTGTGGTGGTGGATGGTGCGGCGAGAAGCTGGCGACCACGACGGTGGCGGATTGGGCAGCGGGGAACTTGGGATCCACGGCGGCGCGCGGGGCTCCACTGCCGGGCGGCGGTGTTCGGAGATCCAAGGCTCAGCGGCGCAAGGGGATCCAGGGACGGCGGCGACCGGCGGATGGCAGCTTGCATGCTATGGGCGGCGGCTCCGGTGGCCGGCAGCACACGCAGGTGGGGCGGCGGATCCGGTGGCCGGCAGCGCTGCGGGGAAAGAGGAATCAGGTGGAGGACGGGCCAGTGGGGAGTCAGGGGAGTGCGTTATTTTATTTTCTCAATTCGGGAGTTCGGGAGGATGTCCGTCACCCCTATATATAGGTGATCATGATCCAAATAACTATTCTAATCCCAGGATTAGAATAGTGCTATCCTATATATATATATATATATATATATATATATATATATCAGTTAGTCTTCAAGTGCGTACTTGTTAGTTAAACCTATGTATAAATTGTGACACTAAATACGACTAGTAAGTAGTACAGTAGCAATACTAGTATACGTCGGTCAAATTATTCATCATGTCCACACATTGAATTGACGTGACAACACGCTGCGCGTGAGGTGACACAAGAATCCCGGCGGCGTGTTCGGGTATTCTGGACTTCAGATTTGGAGTACCACTTATCTGTCGAAATCTTTCATCATTCACTTAAAATAGTCGATTGATCATACATTGAGTACCATATAACTGGAATTACCGGTGCAAGTCGAAGAAGGATTGGCCCGTGCTGCCGGCTGGTGTCAAGTTCGATCCCATGGATCAGGAGCTAATCGAGCACCTTGAGGCCAAAGTGAGTGCTGGCAGCGCGAGATTTCAGTCTCTCATCGATTTGTTCATACCAACCATCGACGGCGAGCACGGCATATATTACACCCAACCTGAGAAACTTCCAGCTAAGACACCGATCGGCCGTCTACTTGCACAAACATATTCCTTTGTTTATAGCTCTATTTTTCTTTTTAGACGTAGACCTGGTGAAGCAATTACAATTTGACAGTTAATAAAAAGTGAAACAAGTGACTGCAACATGCCAAAGATGTTATGAAAATGACAACTAGGTACACTAAAACATGTATTCCACAATACTACAGGTATCACACTGAGTGGCCTAAGGAAGCATTTCTTCCAGCGCAATTCCAGGGCGTTCAAAAGGGGCGTGTGGACACGTCGCAAGATACAGTCGGAGTGCGGCATGCACGCGATGTGGCACAAGACCGGCAATACCTTGCCGGTGATGATCAACGGCCGGCAGACGGGCAGCAAAAAAGGTTCTGGTGCTGCACATCAACAAGAACTTCGACCAGCAGAGGACCAACTGGGTGATGCACCAGTACCACCTCGGGGACCTGGAGCAAGAGAAGGAGCGGGAGCTGGTCCTCTGCACGATTTTCTACCAGACGAACACTAGGGCCAGGAGTAAAAAGATTATAAGTTAGTTTGTATTGGTAGTTGTACTACCTTGTCGTCCGCAAGTTGGTATTGTTGTTAACGATCTTTTGGTATGAACTTGCATTTGCTTCCAACCATCATGCTGAGGTTCGACGTGGATATAAAGCTGAATCATTTGTTTCGAAACAAATTTTCAGGCACCTAATTTTTATTTGATGGGTAGCATAAGCACCCGCCATTCGAATTCCCAGTTCTCCAATTTTTTCGACACAAGTGCATGCACTTATTATCACGTTAAAAAAACAATATCCGTGTTGCATCCCAGTTATCAGTTTGTACTTGCAGAATTCTCTCGTTTATTGAGCACGTATATTGTTTTTTCAGGTCGAGCAAGTTTCAACTGGGCTGTAGATTGCCCAGGGTTGTTTTGTTTTTAACAGGCCCAGCCCATGACGACAACGGGGCACAAAGATCAAGCAAGTATCTACTGGCCTCTGGCCCGCCAGCGTTAGTTATATTTTGTCTTACAACATCCGCATGCAGTTTTTTTACTGAATCAAACACACAGCCCAGTTCTATTTTCCTCTTCAAACGCATGTCCTACATCCGTTTTCTAATCTCTACCTATAGTTTTACTAGTTCATATACACGTATCATTATATTGAAAACACATAAAATTCCCTTTTCATATTTACATCCTTAATTTTGTTGTTTTTACCACCCAGCGCTGATTTTTTTACCACTGGTTTTCCCTTAAACCAACTAAATTGTCCCACGTCTTATTTGCTTACAAAAACAAAATGATTTTTTTGGCAAATCAATAAGTTCTTAAAAATGTCTATCATTTCAGGATTACAAAAGTTCAGACTCCATCGAAATATGCAAAATAAGGTTGGACTTTTTGACCGTGGTCCTGGGCAGAAAATGGGCTGTAATAAATTACTTAAGAATTAGCAAATGGGCTGCAAATTATAAAAAATAGAAAATGGGCTTTATGTTGTCTGCCACAGATTTGGAGGCTGACTTGTGGGCCTACTAAGTTCATGCGTACACAAGGTTTCTCAAAAAAAGAAACTTAGTCAACAATCGACTCTACCAGCGTCAGACCGTTAGATGTCAATCTAACGACAATCGTGCTTCTTCAGTCTCTGATCTTCCTGCCCCAGCTGCCCAAACCAGCGCCATTGGAACCGCCTGCTCCCGCCTCTCGTGGCTGGCAGTGCTGCCGGGAAGGCCTCGCGGCCCCATCATACTCGCATCCCTGGCCTGTCTATCCCTCTACTCACCCACACCTCCTGTTATTTTTCAGCGACGGCAGCCGAACCAGTCAACCCCCGTACTCTCCACCGCGTGGGCATCCACTGTCATGTCTTCCCCGGTGATACGTCCATATTGCATCATGCTTTTATATCAATATTTATTGCATTATGGACTGTTATTTCACTTTATATCACAATACTTATGGCTATTCTCTCTTATTTTACAAGGTTTACATAAGGAGGGAGAATGCCGGCAGCTGGAATTCTGGTCTGGAAAAGGAGCAAATATTAGAGACATATTCTGCGCAACTCCAAAAGTCCCGAAACTCCACGGAACGTCTTAAAAGAAATAAAGAAAAATCCACGCCAAAGATGAAGGCCAGGGGGCCCACACCCTGCTCACGAGGGTGGGCCCCCCCTAGGGCGTGCACCCCTACCTCATGGGCCCCCTGGTGGCTCTCCGACGCCCATCTTCTCCTATATGAGGTCTTTCGATGAAAAAAAATAAGAAGTAACTTTTCGGGACGAGACTCCGCCGCCACGAGGCGGAACCTTGGCGGATCCAATCTAGAGCTCCGGCAGAGTTGTTCTGCCGGGGAAACTTCCCTTCGGGAGGGGGAAATCATCACCATCATCATCACCAACGCTCCTCTCATCGGGAGAGGGCAATCTCCATCAACATCTTCATCAGCACGATCTCATCTCAAAACCCTAGTTCATCTCTTGTATCCAATTCTTGTCTCCAAGTCCGGGATTGGTGCTAGTAGGTTGCTAGTAGTGTTAATTACTCCTTGTAGTTGATGCTAGTTGGTTTAATTGGTGGAAGATCATATGTTCAGATCCTATATGCATATTATTACCCCCCTGATTATGAACATGAATATGCTTTGTGAGTAATTACGTTCGTTCCTGATGACAAGGGAGAAGTCTTGCTATGAGTAGTTATGTGAATTTGGTATTCGTTTGATATTTTGATAAGATGTATGTTGTCTAGCCTCTAGTGGTGTTATGTGAACGTCGACTACATAACACTTCACTATTATTGGGCCTAGAGGAATGCATCGGGAAGTAATAAGTAGATGATGGGTTGCTAGAGTGACAGAAGGTTAAACCCTAGTTTATGTGTTGCTTCGTAAGGGGCTGATTTGGATCCATATGTTTCATGCTATGGTTAGGTTTACCTTAATACTTTTGTTGTAGTTGCAGATGCTTGCAATAGAGGTTAATAATAAGTGGGATGCTTGTTCAAGTAAGAACAACACCCAAGCACCGGTCCACCCACATATCAAATTATCAAAGTATCGAACGCGAATCATATGAACGTGATGAAAACTAGCTTGCCGATATTCCCATGTGTCCTCGGGAGCGCTTTTCCTATTATAAGAGTTTGTTCCGGCTTGTCCTTTGCTAAAAAAGGATTGGGCCATCTTGCTGCACTTTATTTACTTTTGTTACTTTTTGCTCGTTACAAATTATCCTATCACAAAACTATCTGTTACCACTTATTTCAGTACTTGCAGAGAATACCTTGCTGAAAACCGCTTATCATTTCCTTCTGATCCTCGTTGGGTTCGACACTCTTACTTATCGAAAGGACTAAGATAGATCCCCTATACTTGTGGGTCATCAAGACTCTTTTCTGGCGCCTTTGCCGGGGAGTGTAGCGCCTTTGGTAGGTGGAATTTGGTAAGGAAAAATTTATATAGTGTGCTAAAATTTATTGTCACTTGTTACTATGGAAAGTAATTCTCTGAGGGGCTTGTTCGGGGTATCTTCACCCCGTCCAATAGAGCAAAGAGTTGCTCCTCAACCTATTGAACTTATTGAAAATGAAATTCCTTATGAGTATCCTTCGGGTATGATAGAAAAACTGCTAGATAACCCTTTTACAGGAGATGGAACAAAGCATCCTGATGAGCACTTAATATATGTGGATGAAGTTTGTGGATTATTTAAGCTTGCAGGTATACCCAATGATGTTGCTAAGAAGAAGGTCTTCCCTTTATCTTTGAAGGGAGACGCATTGATATGGTATAGGCTATGTGATGATACGAGATCATGGGACTATAAAAGATTGAAGTTGGAATTTCATCAAAAGTATTACCCTATGCATCTTGTTCATCGTGATCTCAATTATATATATAATTTATGGCCTCGCAAAGGAGAAAGCATCGCTCAAGCTTGGGGGAGGCTTAAATCAATGTTATATTCATGCCCCAATCATGAGCTCCTGAGAGAAATAATTATGCAAACTTTTTATGCTCGGCTTTCTCATAATAATCAAACCATGCTCGATACTTCTTGTGCTAGCTCTTTAATGATGAAGACTATTGAATTCAGATGGAATTTATTGGATAGAATTAAACGCGGCTCTGAAGATTGGGACCTCGACGAAGGTAAGAAGTCAGGTATGACACCTAAGTTTGATTGTGTTAAATCTTTTATGGACACCGATATTTTCTGTAAGTTTAGCACTAAATATGGACTTGACTCTGAGATAGTAGCTTCTTTCTGTGAATCTTTCGCTACTTATGTTGATCTCCATAAGGAGAAGTGGTTTAAATATCATCCTCCCATAGAAGTAAAAGTAGCTACACTGATTAAAGTTGAAGAAAAGACTGTCACTTATAATGATCCTATTGTTCCTACTTCTTATGTTGAGAAACCACCTTTCCCTGTTAGAATAAAGGATCATGCTAAAGCTTCAACTGTTGTTTGTAAAAGCAATATTAGAACTTATACACCTCCTGAGCAAGTTAAAGTAGAACCTAATATTGCTATTGTTAAAGATCTCTTGTCTGATAATATTGATGGGCATGTTATTCAGTTCGAAGGTGAAACTGCTAGAATTGCTAAACCTTGTGATAAGGATAAACATAGACCTGTGGTAGGTGTGCCTGTTATTTCTGTTAAAATAGGAGATCATTGTTATCATGGCTTATGTGATATGGGTGCAAGTGCTAGTGTTATACCGCATACTTTATACGAAGAAATTAAGAATGAAATTACACTTGTTGAGTTAGAAGATATTGATGTTACTATTAAACTTGCTAATAGAGATACTATTGCACCAATTGGAATTGTTAGAGATGTTGAAATCTTGTGTGGGAAAACTAAATATCCTGCTGATTTTCTTGTTCTTACTTCTCCGCAAGATAGCTTTTGTCCCATTATATTTGGTAGACCCTTCTTAAATACTGTCAATGCTACCATAGATTGCACAAAGAATGTTGTTACTGTTGGCTTGGGTGATATGGTTCATGAGTTTAATTTCTCTAAATTTAGTAAACAACATCGTGAGGAAGAATTACCTAGTAAGGATGAAATTATTGGTCTTGCTTCTATTGCCGTACCTCCTAGTGATCCTTTAGAACACTATTTGCTAGACCATGAAAATGATATGTTCATGAATGAAAGAAGGGAAATAGATGAAGTATTCTTTAAACAGGAACCTATTTTGCAACACAATTTGTCTGTTAAAATTTTAGGGGATCCTCCTCCACCCAAGGGTGATCCCGTGTTTCAGCTTAAACCGTCGTCTGATAATCTTAAATATGATTATCTTGATGAAAATAAGATATATCCTGTTATTATTAGTGCTAACCTTTCAAAGCATGAAGAAGAAAGATTATTGAAAACTCTGAAGAAGCATCATGCTACCATTGGATATACTCTTGATGATCTTAAGGGCATTAGTCCCACTCTATGTCAACATAAAATAAATTTGGAAGCGGATGCCAAACCAGTTAGTGATCCTCAACGACGTCTGAATCCTAAAATGAAAGAAGTGGTAAGAAAAGAAATACTAAAGCTTCTGGAGGCAGGTATAATCTATCCCGTCACTGATAGTGAGTGGGTAAGTCCTGTCCATTGTGTCCCTAAGAAGGGAAGTATTACTGTTGTTCCTAATGATAAAGAGGAATTGATTCCACAAAGAATTGTCTCAGGTTATAGGATGGTAATTGACTTCCACATATTAAATAAAGCTACTAAGAAAGATCATTACCCCTTACCTTTTATTGATCAAATGCTAGAAAGATTATGCAAACATACACACTATTGCTTTCTAGATGGTTATTCTGGTTTCTCTCAAATACCTGTGTCGGCTAGAGATCAATCAAAGACTACTTTTACATGCCCTTTTGGTACTTTTGCTTATAGATGTATGCCTTTTGGTTTATGTAATGCACCTGCTACCTTTCAAAGATGCATGATGGCTATATTCTCTGACTTTTGTGAAAAGATTTGTGAGGTTTTCATGGACGACTTTTCCGTCTATGGTTCCTTTTTTGATGATTGCTTGAGCAATCTTGATCAAGTTTTGTAGAGATGTGAAGAAACTAATCTTATCTTGAATTGGGAAAAGTGCCACTTTATGGTTAATGAAGGTATTGTCTTGGGGCACAAAGTTTCTGAAAGAGGTATTGAAGTTGATAAAGTCAAGGTTGATGCTATTGAAAAGATGACATGTCCCAAGGACATCAAAGGTATAAGAAGTTTCCTTGGTCATGCTGGATTTTACAGAAGGTTCATTAAGGACTTCTCAAAAATTTCTCGGCCTCTGACTAATTTATTGCAAATATATATATCATTTGTCTTTGATGATGATTGTGTAGAAGCATTTGAAATACTTAAGAAAGCATTGAGAAAATTCCTTATTTGACACTGTCTTAAAATTTGGTTCCTTATTTGACACTGGAAAAGTTTTTCTTCCCTATTTGACACTAGTCCTAAATTTTATTCCCTATACGACACTTCCGTCCATTTTGAGCCTAAATGACACCTGAAAAGACGATTTTGCCCCTCATGCGGTATGTGTGTGCGCGCGTGTGTGTTGTTGCGTGTGTGGGTGCACGCGCACATGTGTGTTGCTGCTGCATGTGTGTGTGCATGTGTACCGCTGCGTGTGTGTTTGCTACTGCGTGTGTACATGTGCACGTGTGTGTGTGCTGTTGCGTGCCTATGTGCTGCCTGCGTGTGTGCTGCTGCGTGTGTGTGTGTGTATGTGTGTGTGTTGTTGCGTGTGTGTGTGTGTGCACGTGCGCGTGCGTGTTTTTGCGTGTGTGTGCGCGTGCGTGTGTGTTGGTGCATGTGTATGTGTTGCTACGTGTGTGCCCTGCCCTCGCACTGGTGCTACGTGTGTGCGCTATTGCCCCCACGCACATACCACATGCGGGGCAAAAGAGTCTTTTCAGGTGTCATTTAGGCTCAAAATGAATGGAAATGTCATATAGGGAATAAAATTTAGAACTTGTGTCAAATAGGGAAGAGATTTTTTTTCAGTGTCAAATAAGGAAGCAGATTTTAATATAGTGTCAAATAAGGAATTTTCGCGAAAGCATTAGTCTCTGCACCTGTTGTTTAGCCACCTGATTGGAACCTGCCCTTTGAAATTATGTGTGATGCTAGTGATTATGCTGTAGGTGTTGTTCTAGGGCAAAGAGTTGATAAGAAATTAAATGTTATTCACTATGCTAGTAAGACTCTAGACAATGCTCAAAGAAATTATGCTACTACTGAAAAAGAGCTTTTAGCAGTTGTATTTGCTTGTGATAAGTTCAGATCTTATATTGTTGATTCTAAAGTAACTATTCAAACTGGTCATGCTGCTATTAAATATCTTATCGAAAAGAAAGATGCTAAACCTAGACTTATTAGATGGGTTCTCTTGCTACAAGAATTTGATTTGCATATTGTTGATAGAAAGGGAGCTGAGAACCCCGTTGCAGACAACTTGTCTAGGTTAGAAAATATTCTTGATGACCCACTACCTATTAATGATAACTTTCCTGATGAACAATTAAATGTTATAAGTACTTCTCGTAGTACTCCCTGGTATGCTGGTTATGCTAATTATATTGTTGCTAAATTTATACCACCTAGCTTCACATACCAGCAAAAGAAAAAGTTTTTCTATGATTTGAGACATTACTTTTGGGATGACCCACATCTTTATAAAGAAGGAGTAGATGGTGTTATTAGACGTTGTGTACCTGAGCATGAACAGGAACAGATCCTACGCAAGTGTCATTCCGAGTCTTATGGAGGACACCACGCTGGAGATAGAACTGCACATAAGGTATTGCAATCTGGTTTTTATTGGCCTACTCTCTTCAAGGATGCCCATAAGTTTGTCTTGTCTTGTGATGAATGTCAAAGAATTGGTAATATTAGTAGACGTCAAGAAATGCCTATGAATTATTCTCTTGTTATCGGACCGTTTGATGTTTGGGGCTTTGATTATATGGGACCTTTTCCTGCCTCTAATGGATACACACATATTCTAGTTGTTGTTGATTACGTTACTAAGTGGGTAGAAGCTATTCCAACTAGTAGTGCTGATCATAACACTTCTATTAAAATGCTTAAAGAAGTTATTTTCCCAAGGTTTGGAGTCCCTAGATATTTAATGACTGATGGTGGTTCACACTTTATTCATGGTGCTTTCCGTAAAATGCTTGCTAAATATGATGTCAATCATAGAATTGCATCTCCTTATCACCCACAGTCTAGTGGTCAAGTAGAGTTGAGCAATAGAGAGCTCAAATTAATTTTGCAAAAGACTGTTAATAGGTCTAGAAAGAATTGGTCCAAGAAACTTGATGATGCATTATGGGCTTATAGAACTGCATATAAAAATCCTATGGGTATGTCTCCGTATAAAATGGTTTATGGAAAAGCATGTCACTTACCTCTAGAACTAGATCATAAGGCATATTGGGCTATTAAAGAGCTTAACTATGATTTTAAACTTGCTGGTGAGAAGAGGCTATTTGATATTAGCTCACTTGATGAATGGAGAACCCAAGCATATGAAAATGCCAAGTTGTTTAAAGAAAAAGTTAAAAGATGGCATGACAAAAGGATACAAAAGCGTGAGTTTAATGTAGGTGATTATGTATTGCTATACAACTCTCGTTTAAGATTTTTTGCAGGAAAACTTCTCTCCAAATGGGAAGGCCCCTATGTTATCGAAGAGGTCTATCGTTCCGGTGCCATAAAAATCAACAAATTCGAAGGCACAAATCCGAAGGTGGTAAACGGTCAAAGAATCAAACATTATATCTCAGGTAATCCCATAAATGTTGAAACCAATATTATTGAAACCGTAACCCCGGAGGAATACATAAGAGACACTTTCCGGAACGTTTCAGACACCGAAAAGGAATAGGTATGTTGTACGGTAAGTAAACTGACTCCAAATCAATTGTTAAGGCAATATTTCTCCGTTTTGGAATATTTTAGAAAAATAGAAAAATAAGTAGCAGTCCGGGAAGGACACGAGGGCCCCATGAGGGTGGTGGGCGCGCCCACGCCCTACCCCCCTGGGCGCGCCCCCTACCTCGTGAGCACCTCGTGTGCCCTCCGGACTCCGTTTTCTTGCATGTTACGTATTCTGGTCAGTAAATATTCATTATATAATCTCCCGGGGGTTTTGAATCCCGTATCACGCAAAAATCTCCGGTCTTTGTTTTGAGCTGTTTTTCTGACAGATCTAGATTATCATGACGTCCCCAAGTGCTTCCAAGGACAAGTTCTTCAAGAAGGTTATCAACCCTTACCTCGCGGAGGTGCTGCGACACCCTCAAACCATTGAGATGCGTGATGGGTTGTTGCACATCCGCGATGTTGAGGGACCAAAGGGAACCGGAAGCGTGGAGACGAGGCTCGAAGCAATGGAGCAACAAATTTTCAAGTGCCATGGGATGGTGGAGTGTGGAATCAATGCTAGCCACACGATGCTCGCGGAGTTCACTAACAACTACAAGCCGGATGCCAAGAACACCGAGGAGGCCATCTTCAAGCTATATGAGAAGATCGAGCACCTCCAAGCCCAAATCTATGACCTGCAAAACCAAAACTGTGAGTATGAATATAGATTCAAAAGAATGAGTTTAGCTGCAGATTCGAGGATTCCGGGGACTCGATCATCCTTCTATGATGGTGAACCTATGCCTTGGAAGATGGATGACAAGCCCGCTTCATCAACAACAGCTCCACCTTCTTCACCGACAAAGGAGATATAATCGCATGGGTATCGGCACTCCCCTTGGCAACTGCCAAGCTTGGGGGAGGTGCCCCGGTATCGTATCACAATCACAACTCCTATCTTTACTGTTTTTCTTAGTTCGATCCTATTAGTAGTATCTTGATCTAGTAGAATAAAGTTTATGGCATGATCTAGTTTTGAGTTTGCTTTATGATCTCTCTTTGTAATCGAGTCCTTGAGCTATATATAATAAAGATTAGTGTTGAGTCAAGGGCTTGATTATTTTGCCATGATCTTGGGTGAATAAAAGGAAAGAGAAAAAGAATAAAAAGAAACAAAAAGTTCATATTGATCTTATTGAGAGTAATGACTTCACATAGAAAGAGTATGATGATTAAAAGTTGTTGGGAGTTGGCAGACATAGCTTTGGTCATTGTTGCAATTAATAGGAAGTAATAAGGAAAGAGAGGTTTTCACATATAGATATATTATCATTGACATCTTTTATGATTGGGAGCACTCATTAAAATATGACATGCTGAAGAGTTGATGTTGGACAAGGAAGACAACGTAATGAGTTATGTATTTCTTATATCTGAGATAAAGTATGTTTTCATGGATCCTCTAACTTGTTGAGCTTGCCTTTCCCCCTCATGCTAGCCAAATTCTCAGCACTAAGTAGAAATACTACTTGTGCTTCCAAAATCCCTAAACCAGTTTTGCCATGAGAGTCCATCATATCTACCTATGGATTGAGTAAGATCCTTCAAGTAAGTTGTCATCGGTGCAAAGCAATAAAAATTGCTCTAAATATGTATGATTGATTGGTGTGGGATAAATAAGCTTTATACGATCTTGTGATGTGGAAGTAATAAAAGTGACGGACTGCATAATAAAGGTTCATATCACAAGGGGCAATATAAAGTGACGTTCTTTTGCATTGAGATTTTATATATCCAACCATAAAAGCGCATGGAAACCTCTGCTTCCCTCTGCGAAGGGCCTATCATTTATTATTATCTTCTACCTTATGCAAGAGTCATGGTGATCTTCACCTTTCCTTTTTCATTTTATCATTTGGCAAGCTCAGCATGTTGGAAAGAACATGATATATATATCTAATTGGATGTAGGGGAGCATGAACCATTATTGTTGACATTACCCTTGAGGTAAAAGGTTGTGGGGCAAAACTATAAGCCCCTATCTTTCTCTGTGTCCGATTAAAACTCCGTAACCACAAGTATTGTGTGAGTGTTAGCAATTATGGAGGACTAAATGATAGTTGAGTATGTGGACTTGCTTTTTAGCTCTGACATAGACTCTTTCCGATGTTATGATAAATTGCAATTGCTTCAATGACTGAGATTATAGTTTGTTGGATCCCAATAAGGTTTATGATTTATACTTTTGCATTGTGAATAGATCATCACTTGAATATAAGTAATCATATGACAAAATCTATATATGTTGATGTTATGAAAATAATCATGATGCCTTCATGTCCGTATTTTATTTTTATCAACGCCTCTACCTCTAAACATGAGGACATATTTATTGTTATCGGCTTTTCGCTTGAGGACAAGCGAGTCTAAGCTTGGGGGAGTTGATACGTCCATTTTGCATCATGCTTTTATATCAATATTTATTGCATTATGGACTATTATTTCACTTTATATCACAATACTTATGGCTATTCTCTCTTATTTTACAAGGTTTACATAAGGAGGGAGAATGCCGGTAGCTGTGAAAGTGTGTTATATCGACTAGAGGGGGGGTGAATAGGCGATATTTATGAAAGTCTTCAAAATGTGGAAGTTTCGAAGACAAACGATAGAAATAAACCTATTACCATGCAGCGGAAGGTAGACTACACTAGGCAAACCATAGTCAAGTATTCAATGGAGTGAAAGCACAATAACTAATAGCAGCAATGTAGTAAGGATCAGGTAGGAAGATATTATGAAGCCAAATAGAACACGCAGTCACTTAGTGAAGACAAAAGATAGAGTAATCATACAATGACTTCACAAGGAGTAACAGTAAGTAAAGGGAAGGGAAGGATGAAACCAGTGACTCATTGAAGACAATGATTTGTTGGACCAGTTCCAGTTGCTGTGACAATTGTACGTCTGGTTGGGGCGGCTAGGTATTTAAACCTTAGGACACCCAGTCCTGAACACGCAGCTCAGGACACCCAGTCCTCACCGTATTCCCCTTGAGCTAAGGTCACACAGACCTCGCCCAATCACTCTGGTAAGTATTCAAGGTAGACTCCCAAACCTTCACAGACTTTGTTCACCAGCGATCCACAATGACTCTTGGATGCTCAGAACGCGACGCCTAACCGGCTGGAGGATTCATAGTCCTCAAGTGTAATAAGTCTTCAGATCACACAGACAAGAAAACTTAAATGATGCCTAACACTCTTTGGCTCTGGGTGGTTAGGGCTTTATCCTCGCAAGGAATTCTCTCTCAAAGGCTTCGAGGTGGGTTGCTCTCAAATGACAAAAGTCGTACTCTAACTCTGAGCAGCCAACCATTTATGGTTGTAGGGGGTGGGCTATTTATAGCCACTAGGCAACCCGACCTGATTTGTCCGAAATGACCCTGGGTCACTAAGGAACTGACACGTGTTCCAACGGTCAGATTTCAAACTCACACATCAACTTTACTTGGGCTACAAGCAAAGCTGACTTGTCCGACTCTGGACAAGATTCGCTCTCATAGTCTTCACTCGAAGACATAGGTTTTGGTTAAGCATCACTTCAGTCATTCTAACTGGTTCTCTTGGACCCCACTTAACAGTACGGTGGTTCCTATGACTCAACAAAGAAGAAAAAGAACTATGAAAGATCTAAGTATGCGAGCTCCATAGGCTTCATGCGATGTCTTCTCTTGTCATAGTCTTCAATGTGAATATCTTCATATACCACCTTTGACATCAATGTCTTCATACATTTTTAGGGGTTATCTCTGGTAGGAAAACCGAATCAATGAGGGACTTCTACCTGTGTTGTCCTGCAATTCTCACAAACACATTAGTCCCTCAACTAAGTTTGTCGTCAATACTCCAAAACCAACTAGGGGTGGCACTAGACGCACTTACAATCTCCCCCTTTTTGGTGATTGATGACAAACTAGTTGAAGTTTTCAACAGGGAATATAAAATGTGAAATTGAAGAGGATAGGGAATTGTCTTCATAAGCTGTGAGGGCTCCCCCTGAAGATGTGCATATAAGTAATTTGCTTTTGGAATGCAAATGCACATGGCAGGTTGTGCCTGTGGAGATCCTCTTCAACTTATGATGACAATCCACTATGCATGTAAAGGTATGTGAAGATAATGACATGCATAATGGAAAATGGACGTCTACAAAATGATCTAAGTGCGGAATTTATCGTCGCACATGCGGAATTTATCATCGCATCACAAAGTGGCAAATAAGTAGCAAACGACCATCGAGTTTAAGTGTTACAACTCAAAGAACCAAATGTATCAAAACGAGAGTTGTAAACACGAAGCAAAATATAAAGCACCCGCCCATATGGACCCGCTTGAAGACTATCAAACTTATATGCTTCTCCCCCCTTTTGTCAGTAAGGACCAAAAAGGTTCGAAGACATAGAGCATCTACTCATTCCCATGAAGAGTAGGTGAAGCAGCAGGGTCGTCGGTGGTGTTTGGCTGTGCAGAAGAACTTGGAGCAGTGTCGAAGCGTGCTGAAGGAGGTGGCGGTGAAGTAGCATCGTCTTCATCCTCAATCACTCTGGCATTCACAATTGCAGCAGAGGAAGAGAACTCAGAGTCTTCAAGAGATGGAGTTCCTCGCAGCACTGCCCTTCGAGGAGGTGTGGAGTCAAACTTGAAGCGTTCAGAGAAGCCATCCTCTTGAAGATCATCTTTAGAGCACATTAGCGTCAGCCCTTTCCAGGTGCGTCGAGAGGTTTTGTGTGCAACAAAGGCATTCTTGGTGGCAAGATTGCGAATGCGGTTAACATCCACCAAGAGGCTTTGCATTTGGCGCTTCAGCCAGTCATGATGCGGTGCACGTGTAGTGCCAGCCAAAGGATACACATGAGTGACTGCTTCAACTCCTTCAATGTTCTGAGAAAAACTTTGATGCTCTGCATTCTGAAGACTTAGAGGTTCCTTGGCAGGCTCAGGATAAATGGCTTCAACAGACATATCCACATCAGGCAGAAAGATCCGATGATTGCGAGCAGATGGCTGATATGAGATAGCGGAGTGAAGTTTGATCAGCCGCATTATCCATGGAGCGTAGAACTTCAAGCCAAAAAGATCAGAGCCTGATCCAGCAAGTTGGCGGATGAAGAAGTCCTGTGCATTGAAGCATTTGCCATGAAGAATATAGAAGACCAAGGTCTTCATTGCACCTTCCAGCTTGGCATGTGGAGAGTGTCCTTTGATGGGCCAGAGAGTTTGCCTTATGATGTGATAAATAGTCCTTGGTAGATACTCAAGGTGTTCAACAAAGAACTCATTGGGATATGCAGCATCTTGGGGCAATGGCTTCATCATACTGAGCATATGACTCATGTTAGGTTCAGGCTTCTAAAAGATGCTTTCCACGGCTTCACTGTGAAGCTGACAGCCAGTTTCGTAGGGATCGCCAGGAGTGGGTAGACTAGTGAGCTCAATGATGTCAAAGGCTTTGGCTTCGTGATGAACGTTTCCTGTCATCCACTCCAGGACCCAAGTCTTCAGATCTCTGTTGTACCCTCGGATGTGAAGTGTGGCATAGAATTGGAGCAGCAACTCTTCATTCCAATGCTCTTGGTCGGTGACGAACGGCAGCAATCCAACCTCTTTGAAGCAATCCAGAGCTTCTTCCAGATAGGGCAGACCAGCTATTGCTTCAATGTCAAGACGCTTGTGTGGGAAGATGCGACCTTGATTGTATAGAATGCAGGAGTAATAGCTTCGCTGTGGATAGCTCCAGAACCGATCAGATGATATTCTTTCCCTTGAGTAGGGGTTCCTGGAGCTATTGAAGAAAGTGTTGTATGCTCTGAAGCCATTGACATTGAAGGATCCAGGTGCTGATGCAGGACCTGGAAACCTGGGCAATCTTGGGATTGGCTTCTGTACCTAAGGCATGTGCTCAACATGATAGTCGAACTGAGGACCAGCAGCAGGCGCAGGAACAGAAGCAGTGGGATCAGTGGCTTCGCTGACTTCTAGTGCTTGGGTTGGTGAAGGCTCCACATTAGCTTCAGCCATGACAGTGTCAGTGGCTTCATTGGTGGTGGTGGTGGCAGCCTCAAGATTTTCAACCTCCACTTGACGAGCTGGAGGGTCGGTCACAGTCACGTTCTCCTCGAGAACAGCTTCTTGGTGGGATGGGGAAGTAGCAGCTTTTGGGGTTTCTCCTTCATCGGCTGATGCAGCCGGAAAGTCTTCAGCAGCTTTAGCTTCAGACTCAGAGACTGGAGGCCTTGGTCCTTTGAGAAGCCTGTGTAACGCTGGCGACGCCTGTGGAGTTGGAGTTGGCTGGGCCTCAAAGTCTTCTTCCTCTTGTGCTTGTGGGCGATCAGCCCATGATGCATCCTGAGCAATTGGCGTCAAAGGACGACCAATGCTGATGAGCTTGCTGTGCGTTAGCACAGGCAATGATACTTGTTGGTGCTCGAGCTGAGGAAGAACTGCATCATCTTCAACATGGTCATGGTGACCAATGTCTTCAGCGGTGATGGGATCAGCTGCTGGAAAGTCTTCAGCTTCATGAGCCTCTGTGAAAGCAGGCTCATGGACAGTTAGTTGACGCTCCTGAGGTTCAGCGTCAGGGCGAACCATGGAGATGGGTTCAACAATCAAGGGCTCTGTGGGAGCAGCCCATTCCTTCTTGGTCTTCCGCTTCGTCTTGGAGGGGGCAGTAGCAGAGGCTTCAGGATGTTTCCTCTTCTTGGCTTCAGCCTCAGCAGTCCTCGTCTTCTTCAGCTCTGAAGCAGTTGACCGGGCCTTTGGCTTCGAGCCAGTCATGCTAGTTGGGAAGACAATGGGATCTGCTTCCTGCCTTGGTGCGTTGGGTTCGGCCACAGTGGGCTTCTTCTTCTGCTTAGCAGCCATCCTGGGATCAATGCCCGGACGCCCAAGGGCCTTGCGCTTCTCAGCCTCGTTGTAGCCTTGCACACACTTGTCAGCCAGGCTCTTCATGCGCTCCCGAGAACCCTGAGCTTCTGCGCGTTTCTTGAGAAAGGCTTCTTTGAGCTCGTGCAGCATAATCTTGAAGTTTTCACCTCTTGTACACTGAGCTTGGCCATATGCTTCTTGAACTGAGCCTTTTCATAGTCAATCTTTTGCTTCAGTTCGACGATGCGCTGAGCGAGAGCTAGCTCTGAAGCAATGGCGCCAAGGAAGGCGACACTGAGGCCAATGGGTAGTTGCAGATCTTCGAAGCTGATGTTGGGCGTGTCAAACCACTCATCAATGAAGTTGTGGATGATTGTCACGTCAAAGAGAGGCAGATCAGTGAAGATTTCTGCTTCTTCTTTGCTCTTGATGAGTTGCTCAAGAGCGTCATCTGCAAGATCTTCATCACTGGACAGATCAATGGCATCGTTTCGCAGAATGGCAGCAGCTGTTAGTTCTTGGTCGGTGTGTGGCAGAGGCATCTTGACCTTCTCGGGCTTGGAGATGCGTGACAAATCTTCAGACTGCACACTGTCTTTAGGAGGTGCAGTGGCCAGTGGCTTCACCCGTGAGATTCTTGGTGCTGAGGCAGGCTTTGAAGCTTTTGGCTGCTTCAGCTTCTTTGGCTTTGGCGCTGCAGGCGCTTCATCTGATTCAGCGTCATCTGCAGGCTCATTCACGGCAGTCCCTTGAACCACAATATGGGTGATGAGACCTTCAAGGTTGTAGAAGGGCCCAAGAAGATTGGGTTCAGCTTCGCGAGTTCCATCGGCACGGGGAGCAGAGGGGCCAGGGTTGAAGTCTAAACCCAAAGACTTCTTGTTCTGCTTTGCTGAGTTCTTGGCAAACTAGAAGTTGCGCTTGAACAGATTGTCGTCACGGCACCATAGTAGTGACGATGGGTGTGCATCTGCAGGCTGTGGCCCATGGACCATGCAGGGATAGAAGCCTTGTTCAATGGCTTCTTCTCTGGACCTGGGTTGAAGATTCTTGTATAGGATGTCTCCCCACGGTCGCTTGATGGCATTTTTCTCAGCATATTCTTGGGTCACAAACCGGTATTTGAACCATTGTTCTGCCCAATATCTTTGAACCCACTGGATTCGGGTCTTGCGCTGATTATAATCCTCTTCAGGATTTGTCTTGTAAAGCTTTGAGAGGTCATCAGGCAGATCTCTTGATGTTCCGCCACGATGCTGTCTGCCTCCCTTCCTGGCAGATTTCTCTGAAGCCATGAACTTTAAACTGAAAGGCTTCAATACGTTCAAAGGCTTCAAAGGCTTTCGCTTGCTGGACAAATAGGAACTGGCTTCGGGAGAATTTATATGATGCTATAAGTATTCTGCAAATGAATGCAGACTATGAGAACCAAGGGATTCTCCCACGGACATGTACCTGTGACAGCATTAAGGTGCGAGGGAAGGGGAAGAGGTCATATGCATTCTCAGAAGATTTTGAAGATAAATCAGTTTAGGAGACATTGACCTCATCGTGCGAAGACATTCACTCATAGATAAGGAGTTGGTTCCAGATTTGTACGAATCCATGGATCAGTACAAGTGAGGAATCTAACTACTTTGTGAGGCATAAGTGAATATACTAGGCATATTATGAGATGTAGTATGTAAGAGATCCAACTTGTGTGAACAGAAACTGCTTGTGGTAGAAAGTGACAAAGCTATAGGATCAAAGGGGCTGTAAAAAGGAAGTTTTATTTACCACACGAAGAACTACTAGACGGAGTGGAAGAGGAGGCCAAGCAGTTCGATCGTCCATGCCCTAACTTGGAGACGGAGGACACCTATGGCGACGGCAGAGAAGACGATGTCCGCGGTCGGCGTGAAGACAGTGTCGGAGAGGTTGCGGCAGCGAAGCACTTCGTCGCCGGCGTCGTCGAGGGCTAGCGGTGGCGCTAGGCTTCGTGCGAGAGTGGAAGAAGAGATAATGACTGCGGTGAGGCGTGTATTTATAGGGACAGGGGCGGCTCAGTGTTATTACATAGGTGCCCCTGGTGATTCACATCTGAGGAACACGTGGCCATCATGCAGCATGTCGAAGGTTGTTCCACGTCCCATGCATGCCTGGATTGTCGGGTGGTCGTTCCCACTTCTCCGGGTTTCATGTGAAGGAATGAGCATTGAAAACGGACTTAATGTTTGTCTCTATATCTTCTGCTGACAAGGACGTAGAGCAGACATTCGACAGTTTCAATAGAATGCATATGACTTGGAGAGATAGAGTTTGAGATAGAAAGCATAGAGAGGTTAGGGTCCGATCACATTCACTTAGTTCAAAAGATTCAACAAGAAGACATAGCTATAAGTGAACGCTGTAGAGGACAGAACACTAGTATATATATATTCAACATAGTGAAGATAATCATGAAGACATATTGAGATTGAAGCCAAACCAAATGTGAAGACATAGCAAATGTAATGCCATGAGTGAAACACTTCAAACAGAACATTTGCTGGTGGCGTTACCCACCATATAGGAAGTATTAGACCCAGACACGCCGCACAATTATCGTGGCGCTCCGAAGTCAAATTCCACATTAATGTATTCACACTTAGAATGTATGTCTTCATTGATTGAAGATGTACTTTACTTCGTGTGTTGCACATCTAAGTCATCAATATGCATAAGTGTTAGGATGTGTGCCTGATCACATGACATTTCAGGATTCCAAGATATTTAGCTCACACCGTAACTTGCAAAATCTCTTCTCGTCCAAGGGCTTGGTGAAGATATCTGTCAATTGCTCTTCAGTGTTGACGTGTATGATATCAATATCTTCCTTCACAACATGATCTCTGAGAAAGTGATGACGAATTTCAATGTGATTTGTCTTCGAGTGCTGAACTGGGTTGTTGGCAATCTTGATGGTGCTTCTGTTGTCGCAGTAGAGTGGCACTTGCTTCAGATGAATGCCATAGTCCTTGAGTGTTTGCTTCATCCACAGAAGCTGAGCGCAGCAAGATCCAGCAGCAATGTATTCAGATTCAGTAGTGGAGAGAGATACACAGTTCTGCTTCTTTGAAGACCAACATACAAGCGATCGTCCCAGAAAATGACATGTGCCTGATGTAGAATTGCGATCCACCTTGTCACCAGCATAATCAGCATCCGAGAATCCAACCAGATCAAACTCTGAGCCCTTTGGATACCATAATCCTAGAGTTGGGGTGTGAGCCAAATATCGAAGAATTAGCTTCACAGCTAAGTGATGCGACTCCTTTGGTGCCGCTTGGAATCGAGCACACATGTAAACACTAAGCATAATATCTGGCCTAGATGCACATAGATAAAGTAAAGAACCAATCATGGAGCGGTATACCTTTTGATCGAACTCTTTACCATTGTCGTCAGGACCCAGATGATGTTTGGCTGGCATTGGCGTCGTGAAGCCTTTGCAGTCTTGCATACCGAACTTCTTCAGGCAATCTTTGAGATACTTCTCTTGAGATATGAAGATGTTGTTGCGTTGCTGTCGTATTTGAAGACCGAGGAAGAACTTCAGCTCTCCCATCATGGACATCTGATATTGTTCTTGCATCATATATCCAAACTCTTCACTGTACTTCTGATTGGTGCAGCCGAAGATGATGTCATCCACATATATTTGGCACACAAATAGTTCACCATCATATGTCTTCGTGAAGAGAGTAGGGTCGAGGGAACCCGGTATGAAGCCTTTGCTCTTCAGGAAGTATTTGAGTGTGTCATACCAAGCCCGAGGGGCTTGTTTGAGGCCATACAGTGCCTTGTTGAGCTTGTATACCATGTCAGGATGTTTTGGATCTTCAAAGCCAGGCGGTTGTGCAACATACACTTCTTCTTCTTCTTTTTCTCATTGTCCCACTTCGGACACTCAAAGATGAAGTGACCAGGTTTCTTGCACTTGTGACATGTTTTCTTCTTGTAGTCATGAGCAGAAGCTTCATCATTCCTTGAGCTTGATCGTGAAGACTTTCTGAAACCTTTCTTCTTGGTGAATTTTTGGAACTTCTTAACAAGCATAGCAAGTTCCCTTCCAATGTCTTCAGGATCATCAGAACTGCTGTCAGATTCTTCTTCAGATGAGGAGACAGCTTTTGCCTTCAAGGCACGAGTTCGCCCATAGTTTGGACCGTAGATATCTCTTTTCTCAGAAAGCTGAAACTCATGTGTGTTGAGCCTCTCAAGTATGTCAGACGGATCCAGTGTCTTGAAATCAGGACGTTCTTGAATCATCAGGGCTAGGGTGTCAAACAAACTGTCAAGTGATCTTAGTAGTGTCTTGACGACTTCATGATTGGTAATCTCAGTAGCGCCGAGGGCTTGAAGCTCATTTGTGATGTCAGTGAGTCGATCAAACGTGAGCTGGACATTCTCATTGTCATTTCGCTTGAAGCGGTTGAAGAGGTTGCGAAGAACACTGATTCTCTGATCTCTCTGGGTTGAGACGCCTTCGTTGACCTTGGAGAGCCAGTCCCAAACTAGCTTAGATGTTTCCAAAGCACTCATACGGCCATACTGTCCTTTGGTCAGATGACCACAGATGATATTCTTGGCAGTAGAGTCCAGTTGAATGAACTTCTTGACATCAGCAGCAGTGACACCTTCTCCAGCCTTGGGAACGCCATTCTTGACGACATACCATAGGTCGACGTCAATGGCTTCAAGATGCATGCGCATCTTATTCTTCCAGAAGGGATATTCAGTTCCATCGAAGACGGGGCACGCAGCGGAGACTTTAATTATCCCTGCAGTCGACATAGCTAAAACTCCAGGTGGTTAAACCGAATCACACAGAACAAGGGAGTACCTTGCTCTGATACCAATTGAAAGTGCATTATATCGAATAGAGGGGGGTGAATAGGCGATATTTATGAAAGTCTTCAAAACGTGGAAGTTTCGAAGACAAACGATAGAAATAAACCTATTACCATGCAGCGGAAGGTAGACTACACTAGGCAAACCATAGTCAAGTATTCAATGGAGTGAAAGCACAATAACTAATAGCAGCAATGTAGTAAGGATCAGGTAGGAAGATATTATGAAGCCAAACAGAACACGCAGTCACTCAGTGAAGACAAAAGATAGAGCAATCATACAATGACTTCACAAGGAGTAACAGTAAGTAAAAGGAAGGGAAGGATGAAACCAGTGACTCGTTGAAGACAATGATTTGTTGGACCAGTTCCAGTTGTTGTGACAACTGTGCGTATGGTTGGGCGGCTAGGTATTTAAACCTTAGGACACACAGTCCCGGACACCCAGTCCTGAACACGCAGCTCAGGACACCCAGTCCTCACCGTATTCTCCTTGAGCTAAGGTCACACAGACCTCGCCCAATCACTCTGGTAAGTCTTCAAGGTAGACTTCCAAACCTTCACAGACTTTGTTCACTGGCGATCCACAATGACTCTTGGATGCTCAGAACGCGACGCCTAACCGGCTGGAGGATTCACAGTCCTCAAGTGTAATAAGTCTTCAGATCACACAGACAAGAAAACTTAAGTGATGCCTAACACTCTTTGGCTCTGGGTGGTTAGGGATTTATCCTCGCAAGGAATTCTCTCTCAAAGGCTTCGAGGTGGGTTGCTCGCAAACGACAAAAGCCGTACTCTAACTCTGAGCAGCCAACCGTTTATGGTTGTAGGGGGGTGGGCTATTTATAGCCACTAGGCAACCCGACCTGATTTGTTCGAAATGACCCTGGGTCACTAAGGAACTGACACGTGTTCCAATGGTCAGATTTCAAACTCACACGGCAACTTTACTTGGGCTACAAGCAAAGCTGACTTGTCCGACTCTGGACAAGATTCGCTCTCATAGTCTTCACTCGAAGACATAGGTTTTGGTTAAGCATCACTTCAGTCATTTTGACTGGTTCTCTTGGACCCCACTTAACAGTACGGTGGTTCCTATGACTCAACAAAGAAGAAAAAGAACTACGAAAGATCTAAGTCTTCGAGCTCCATAGGCTTCATGCGATGTCTTCTCTTGTCATAGTCTTCAATGTGAATATCTTCATATACCACCTTTGACATCAATGTCTTCATACATTTTTAGGGGTCATCTCTGGTAGGAAAACCGAATCAATGAGGGACTTCTACCTGTGTTGTCCTGCAATTCTCACAAACACATTAGTCCCTCAACTAAGTTTGTCGTCAATACTCCAAAACCAACTAGGGGTGGCACTAGATGCACTTACAAGCTGGAATTCTGGTCTGGAAAAGGAGCAAATATTAGAGACCTATTCTGCGCAACTCCAAAAGTCCTGATACTCCACGGAACGTCTTAAAAGAAATAAATAATAATCCACGCCAAAGATGAAGGCCAGGGGGCCACACCCTGCTCACGAGGGTGGGGGCGCCCCCCCCCTAGGGCGCGCCCCCTACCTCATGGGCCCCCTGGTGGCTCTCCGACACCCATCTTCTCCTATATGAGGTCTTTCGATGAAAAAAAATAAGAAGGAACTTTTCGGGACGAGACTCCGCCGCCACGAGGCGGAACCTTGGCGGATCCAATCTAGAGCTCCGGCAGAGCTGTTCTGCCGGGGAAACTTCCCTCCGGGAGGGGGAAATCATCACCATCGCCATCACCAACGCTCCTCTCATCGGGATAGGGCAATCTCCATCAACATCTTCATTAGCACCATCTCATCTCAAAACCCTAGTTCTTCTCTTGTATCCAATTCTTGTCTCCAAGTCCGGGATTGGTGCTAGTAGGTTGCTAGTAGTGTTAATTACTCCTTGTAGTTGATGCTAGTTGGTTTAATTGGTGGAAGATCATATGTTCAGATCCTATATGCATATTATTACCCCTCTGATTATGAACATGAATATGCTTTGTGAGTAATTACGTTCGTTCCTGAGGACAAGGGAGAAGTCTTGCTATGAGTAGTTATGTGAATTTGGTATTCGTTTGATATTTTGATAAGATGTATGTTGTCTAGCCTCTAGTGGTGTTATGTTAACGTCGACTATATAACACTTCACCATTATTGGTCCTAGAGGAAGGCATTGGGAAGTAATAAGTAGATGATGGGTTGCTAGAGTGACAGAAGCTTAAACCTAGTTTATGCATTACTTCGTAAGGGGCTGATTTGGATCCATATGTTTCATGCTATGGTTAGGTTTACCTTAATACTTTTGTTGTAGTTGTGGATGCTTGCAATAGAGGTTAATCATAAGTGGGATGCTTGTTCAAGTAAGAACAGCACCCAAGCACCAGTCCACCCACATATCAAATTATCAAAGTATCGAACGCGAATCATATGAACGTGATGAAAACTAGCTTGACGATATTCCCATGTGTCCTTGGGAGTGCTTTTCCTATTATAAGAGTTTGTTCCGGCTTGTCCTTTGCTACGAAAGGATTGGGCCATCTTGCTGCACTTTATTTACTTTTGTTACTTGTTGCTCGTTACAAATTATCCTGTCACAAAACTATCTCTTACCACTTATTTCAGTACTTGCAGAGAATACCTTGCTGAAAACCGCTTATCATTTCCTTCTGCTCCTTGTTGGGTTCGACACTCTTACTTATCGAAAGGACTACGATAGATCCCCTATATTTGTGGGTCATCACCCGGCTCCATGTCGTTCCCTTCGTAGGCCTCGCCGTCGTCCACCGCCCTGGTGCTCTCGGCGCGGCGTGGTCAACAATGTCCATCCAACGACCGTAGTGCTTCTTCAACCTCTGGTCTTCTTGCCCCAGCCGCCCAAAGCAGCGCTGGTCGTGCCGCATGCTCCTGCCTCCCGTGGCCGGCTATGCTGCCGCGGAGGCCTCACCGTCCCCATACTACTCCCACCGCTGGCCAGGCCATCCCTCCACTCACCCACTCCCCCTGTTATTCTGCGGCGACGGCATGAAAGTGCTAGTGATCGACTAGAGGGGGGTGAATAGGCGATGTTTATGAAAGTCTTCAAAACATGGGAGTTTCGAAGACAAACGATAGAAATAAACCTATTACCATGCAGCGGAAGGTAGACTACACTAAGCAAGCCATAGTGAAGTATTCAATGAAGTGAATGCACAACGACTAATAGCAGCTAGGCAGTATAGATCAGGTAGGAAGATAATATGAAGCCAATCAGAACAAGCAGTCACTCAGTGAAGACAAAAGATAATGCAATCATACAATGAATTCACCAGGGCCAACAGTAAATAAATAAAGGGATGGGAAGAATAAAACCAGTGACTCGTTGAAGACAATGATTTGTTGGACCAGTTCTAGTTGCTGTGACAACTGTACGTCTAGTTAGGGAGGCTGAGATTCAACTCAGAAGACCGTGTCTTCACCTTATTCCCCTTGAGCTAAGGACACCCAGTCCTCGCCCAATCACTCTAGTAAGTCTTCAAGCTAGACTTCCAAACCTTCACAGACTTCGTTCACCGGCGATCCACAATGACTCTTGGATGCTCAGAATGCGATGCCTAACCGGTTGGAGGATTCACAGTCCTCAAGTGTAATAAGTCTTCAGATCATACAGACAGGAAGACTTCAGTGATGCCTAACACTCTTTGGCTCTGGGTGTTTAGGGCTTTGTCCTCGCAAGGAATTCTCTCTCAAAGGCTTCAAGGTGGGTTGCTCTCAAACGACAAAAGTCGTACACTAACTCTGAGTAGCCAACCGTTTATGGTTGTAGGGGGTGGGCTACTTATAGCCACTAGGCAACCCGACCTGATTTGTCCGAAATGACCCTGGGTCACTAAGGAACTGACACGTGTTCCAACGGTCAGATTTCAAACACACACGGCAACTTTATTTGGGCTACAAGCAAAGTTGACTTATCCAACTCAGAATAAGATTTGCTCTCATAGTCTTCACTCGAAGACATAGGATTTTGGTTAAGCATCACTTCAGTCAATCTGACTGGTTCTCTTGGACCCCACTTAACAGTACGGTGGTTCCTATGACTCAACAAAGAAGAAAAAGAACGACAAAACAACTAAGTCTTCGCGCTCCATAGTCTTCACGCGATGTCTTCTCTTGTCATAGTCTTCAATGTGAATGTCTTCACATACCACCTTTGACTTCAATGTCTTCATACATTTTTAGGGGTCATCTCTAGTAGGAAAACCGAATCAATGAGGGACTTCTACCTGTGTTATCCTGCAATTCTCACAAACACATTAGTCCCTCAACCAGGTTTGTCGTCAATACTCCAAAACCAACTAGGGGTGGCACTAGATGCACTTACAATCTCCCCCTTTTTGGTGATTGATGACAAACTGGTTGAAGTTTTCAATGGGGAATAAAATATGTGAAATTGTAAAGAATAGGGTATTGTCTTCATAAGTTGCAAAGGCTCCCCATGAAGATGTGCATATAAGTAATTTGCTCTTGGAATGCAAATGCACATGGCAGGTTGTACTTGTGGAGATCCTCTTCAACCTATGATGACAATTCATCATGCATGATATGATGTAACAAAGATAATGACATGCATAATGAAAAATGGACGTCTGCAAAATGACCTAAGTGCTGAATTTATCATCGCACATGCGGAATTTAGCATCGCATCATAGAATAGCAAATAAGTAGCAGACGACCATCGAGTTTAAGTGTTACAACTCAAAGAACCAAATGTATCGAAAAGCAAGAGTTGTAAAGACTTGGCAAAAGTAGCAAAAGGTAAAGCAACCACCCATATGGACCCGCTTGAAGACTATCAACTCATATGCTTCTCCCCCTTTTGTCAGTAAGGACCAAAAAGGTTTGAAGACATAGAGCGCCTACTCGTTCCCATGAGGTGCAGGTGAGGCAGCAGGGTCGTCTGCAAGTGCATCTAGTGCCACCCCTAGTTGGTTTTGGAGTATTGACGACAAACCTAGTTGAGGGACTAATGTGTTTGTGAGAATTGCAGGATAACACAGGTAGGAGTCCCTCATTGATTCGGTTTTACTACCAGAGATGACCCCTAAAACTTTATGAAGACATTGAAGTCAAAGGTGGTATATGAAGATATTCACATTGAAGACTATGACAAGAGAAGACACGATATGAAGCCTATGGAGCTCGAAGACTTAGATCTTTCGTAGTTCTTTTTCTTTTATGTTGAGTCATAAGAACCACCGTACTGTTAAGTGGGGTCCAAGAGAACCAGTCAGAATGACTGAAGTGATGCCCAAACCAAAAACCTATGTCTTCGAGTGAAGACTATGAGAGCGAATCTTGTCCAGAGTCGGACAAGTCAGCTTTGCTTGTAGCCCAAGTAAAGTTGCCGTGTGAGTTTGAAATCTGACCGTTGGGACACGTGTCAGTTCCTTAGTGACCCAGGGTCATTTTGGACAAATCAGGTCGGGTTGCCAAGTGGCTATAAATAGCCCACCCCCTACAACCATAAATGGTTGGCTGCTCAGATTGAAAGTACGGCTTTTGTCGTTTGAGAGCAACCCACCTCGAAGCCTTTGAGAGAGAATTCCCTGTGAGGATAAAGCCCTAACCACCAGAGCCAGAGAGAATTGGGCATCACTTAAGTCTTCTTGTCTGTCTGATCTGAAGACTTATTACACTTGAGGACTGTGCATCCTCCAGCCGGTTAGGCGTCGCGTTCTGAGCATCCAAGAGACATTGTGGATTGCCGGTGAACGAAGTCTGTGAAGGTTTCGGAGTCTACCTTGAAGACTTACCAGAGTGATTGGGCAAGGTCTATGTGACCTTAGCTCAAGGAGAATACGGTGAGGACTGGGTGTCCTGAGCTGCGTGTTCAGGACTGGGTGTCCGGGACTGTGTGTCCTAAGGTTTAAATACCTAGCCGCTCCAACCAGACGTACAGTTGTCACAGCAACTGGAACTGGTCCAACAAATCATTGTCTTCAACGAGTCACTGGTTTCATCTTCACTTCACTTTACTTACTGTTACTCCTTGTGAAGTCATTGTATGTTTGTTCTATCATTTGTCTTCACTGAGCGACTGCGTGTTCTGTTTGGCTTCACAATATCTTCCTACCTGATCCTTACTACCTAGCTCCTATTAGTCTTTGTGCTTTCACTTCATTGAATACTTGACTATGGTTTGCCTAGTGTAGCCTACCTTCCACTACATGGTAATTGGTTTAATTTTATCGTTTGTCTTCAAAACTCCCATGTTCTGAAGACTTTCATAAAAATCGCCTATTCACCCCCCCCCTCTAGTCGATATAACGCACTTTCAATTGGTATCAGAGCAAGGTGCTCCCTTGTTCAGTGTGATTCGGTTTAACCACCTGGAGTTTTAGCTATGTCGACTGCAGGGATAATTAAAGTCTCCGCTATGTGCCCCGTCTTCGATGGAACTGAATATCCCTACTGGAAGAATAAGATGTGCATGCATCTTGAAGCCATTGACGTCGACCTATGGTATGTCGTCGAGAATGGCGTTCCCAAGGCTGGAGAAGGTGTCACTGTTGCTGATGTCAAGAAATTCGTTCAACTAGACTCTACTGCCAAGAACATCATCTGTGGTCATCTGACCAAAGGACAGTATGGCCGTGTGAGTGCTTTGAAGACATCCAAGCTGGTCTGGGACTGGCTCTCCAAGGTCAATGAAGGCATCTCAACCTAGAGAGATCAAAGAATCAGTTTCTTTCTTAACCTCTTCAACCGCTTCAAGCGAAATGACAATGAGAATGTCCAGCACACATTTGACCGACTCACTGACATCACAAATGAGCTTCAAGCCCTCGGCGCCACTGAGATTACCAAACACAAAGTCGTCAAGACGCTGCTGAGATCACTTGATAGTTCGTTTGACATCCTGGCCCTTATGATTCAAGAACGTTCTGATTTCAAGACACTCAATCCGTTTGACATACTTGAGAGGCTCAACACACATGAGTTTCAGCTTTCGGAGAAAAGAGATATCTACGGTCCAAACTATGGGCGAACTCGTGCCTTGAAGGCAAAAGTTGTCTCCTCATCTGAAGAAGAATCTGACAGCTGTTCTGATGATCCTGAAGACATTGGAAGGGAAGTTGATATGCTTGTCAAGAAGTTCCAAAAATTCACCAAGAAGAAAGGCTTCAGAAAGTCTTCCCGATCAAGTTCAAGGAATGATGAAGCTCCTGCTCATGACTACAAGAAGAAAACATGTCACAAGTGCAAGAAACTTGGCCACTTCATCTCTGAGTGTCCACAGTGGGACAATGAGCACAAAAAGAAGAAGAAGAGCAAGGAATATGACTCTGATGACAAGAAGAAGAAGAAATACTCAAAGTCTTCTTCCAAGTCTTCCTCAAAGTCTTCATCACACAAGAAGAGCTCATCTAGCAAGGCACGTGCGTTTGTTGGCAAGGAAATGGATTCAGAGGAGGAGTCTGCTTCTGAGGAGGCGGAGGTGGAGTCTGAGGAGGAATCCGACTCAGGCGTCGCAAGTCTGGCTACAACATACGTTGCCAAGTCCATCTTCAACACTGAAGACAATGACTTCATCACCGACACCGATGCAAATAACAAGGACTACTCTGCTTCTACTTACTGCTTCATGGCACGCGGTGCCAAGGTAAACACACGCACTACTCACTATCAAACATCTAGTGACGATGACTCTGATTGTGGTTCAAAACCTAGCTACAAAACACTTGCTAAAATTGCAACTGAACAACAGAAAGCTATGGAACATATTCAAAAACTGTTAGACAGAAGCGATGATCTGTTAGGTGCTGAAATGACTCGATCTGAATCCTTAATTGAAGACATAAAAAATCTCCACGTTAAGTATCAGGAACTTGAAAGTCGTCATGAAACTCTCTCAACAACTCATGAAAAGCTTTCCTATGATTATCTTCAAAGGAAGCAAGATCTTGAGAAATTGAGAGCGGTTCATGAAGATCTTCAAACGGAAAACGAGTCACTTCACACCAAACAAATCAGTCCCACTCAGGAAGGATTTGAACCACCATGTCTTAAATGCATTGAGCGTGATAATGCTACTTCTGTTGCTGAATGTTCTACTGCTACTACTGTTGCAATATCTTCAACTGTTGATGTGGTAGCTAACCCCTCTGCTGAGGATACCACTGCTATTGCTGATGAGAATGCTAGGTTGAAGACATTGCTTGAAACAGGGATGTACAAAAGTCTTCAAGGGCATCAGACACTATGTGATGTCCTCAAAAAGCAGATTCTGAACCGAAACCCTAGGAAAGAGGGTGTTGGGTTTGTAAGGAAAATGAATGGAGATGGCTCTTACTGGAAACCTGAGCAGTACCCCAAAACCATGTGGGTTGCTGCAAAGGAACCTTCAGCAGATCCATCCAATCTATCTGGCTTCACTTGTGCTAACCCCATTATCATTGATGAATCCTTTGATGCAAACTATATACTGTTTAAGAATCAGAATGGTGAAGTGTTTGCCAGGTACATTGGTACTAACTGCAGGAATGGACCGCCTATGAAGAAGATCTGGGTTCCAAAAAGGTGTCTGGAAAATCTTCCTGTGAATGTCTTCATGACACCTCACTTGAAGAAGACAAACCTCAGACCAAAGGCTTCATACGGTCCAAAGGCTTCATACAAACAGAGAACTCACCTGAGTCGCACTAACGCAAATGTTTTGCAGGGAAACCATACTCAGGCATATGAATATGAGAGCGGTTCATCAAACCGCCATGTTCATAAGACCAAGAACTATTCTGCTTATTCTTATGAGTACTATTGTCCGCCTGCAAGACTGTTTGCTAAGGCTTCAAAGCCAAAATTCTCAGATACTGCACTTAGACTTATTGCTTCTAAGCCACCCTTGAAGATGTGGGTGGTTAAGAAGGCTTAACTCTCTTTTGCAGGGAAAGGTCTCTAGCAGAAAACCAAAATCGTCTGACGCTATTGCTGGGGACCTTAAACATCTTGTAGGGCGCAAGATCAAATGCCCAAATGGTCTTACTATGTACTTCGTACCTGAATCGCTTGCTACTCTCCCTATAAGTCCTAACCTGGATCTAAGCTTTCATAACACACTGGTTCGTCAAATGTTTTTGCTTCACAATGCCCTTGGTGAAGCCTATCCCCCTAACTGCACTGTAGGGTACGACACCAGCATCTTCAGAATGGATTATTGACAGTGGGTGTACAAATCACATGACTGGCAAAAGAAGTCTTCTTATGGACTCAACCTTACATCCATCCGACAAGAGCCACATAACATTTGCTGACACTGGAAAAAGTAAGGTATTGGGTCTAGGTAGAGTTGCAATCTCAAGGGATCAACACATGGATAAAGTCATGCTTGTTGAATCCCTTGGCTTCAACTTAATGTCTGTCTCAATGCTTTGCGATTTGAACATGATCGTAATGTTTGGAATATATCGTTTCCTTGTACTAATGGAATCTAACAAGTCTCTAGTGTTTGAAGGGTATCGAAAAGATGATTTGTATGTGGTAGATTTCTCAGCAGGGCCACAGCTTGCAGTATGTCTTCTAGCAAAGGCTTCAGAATGTTGGCTCTGGCATCGGAGGCTTGGACATGCTGGCATGAGGAACCTCCACACCCTTGCGAAGAAGAAGCACGTCATAGGCATCGAGGGCGTCAAGTTCAAGAAAGACCACTTATGAGGTGCCTGTGAAGCAGGGAAGATGACGAGGGCCAAACATCCCTCGAAGACAATCATGACTACTACTCAACCCTTCGAACTGCTTCACATGGATCTTTTCGGTCCCACTCATTACTCAAATCTAACTACTACTGCTTGCCTCTATGGCTTTGTTATTGTTGATGATTATTCTAGATATACTTGGGTGCACATAATCCTTTACAAGACTGAAGTGCAGGATGTCTTCATACGCTTCGCCAATCGAGCTATGAACAATTTTGGCGCCAAGATAAAGCACATCAGAAGTGACAATGGCACTGAATTCAAGAACACTGGCCTTGATACATATCTTGATACCTTGGGCATCACACATGAATTCTCAGCCCCGTACACGCCATAGCAGAATGGCGTCGTCGAGCGCAAGAACAGAACACTAATTGAGATGGCCAGAACGATGCTTGATGAATACAAGACCCCAAGAAAATTCTGGCCCGAAGCCATTGATACTGCATGCCATACAATCAATCGTGTTTATCTTCACAAGCTACTGAACAAGACATCTTATGAGCTCCTTACTGGCAAAAAGCCAAATGTCAGCTACTTCAGAGTATTTGGCGCAAGGTGCTGGATCAAGGACCCACATCACACCTCAAAATTTGCACCAAAAGCACATGAGGGTTTTATTCTTGGATATGGAAAGGATTCGCACTCCTACAGAGTCTTCAATCTCTTTCATTACAAAGTGGTTGAAACAGTGGATGTGAGGTTCGATGAGACCAACGGTTCACAAAGAGAGCAGCTGCCAAGTGTGCTAGATGAAGTTCCATCCAATGAATCAATCAAGCTAATGGGAACTGGAGAAATTATACCTTCTGAAGCTCATTCTGAAGAAGAACTTATCATTTCAGCACCTGATCAACATGAAGACAATGCTCAGCCAGAAGACATTCCTTCCAACAACGACAGTGAACAGCAAGAGCAAAGTCTTCACCCTGTACATCCTCGCGTTGCCAATGAAGTGCAGATTGAAAGAATAATTGATAGCATCAATGCACCTGGTCCACTCACTCGTTCAAGGGAAACTCAGCTAGCAAATTTTTGTGGGCACTTCGCATTCGTCTCGATATCAGAACCCAAGAAAGTTGAAGAAGCCTTCATGGAACCTGAATGGACTCAAGCTATGCAAGAAGAGCTTCAACAGTTTGAGCTGAATAATGTATGGGAACTGGTTAAGTGTCCTAATCCACGGAAGCACAATATAATAGGCACCAAATGGATATACCGCAACAAGCAAGGTGAGCATGGTCAAGTTGTCAGAAACAAAGCTCGTCTCGTTGCTCAAGGATATACTCAAGTGGAAGGCATTGACTTCGATGAAACATTTGCTCCTGTGGCTAGACTTGAAGTCATACGCATACTGTTGGCTTATGCAAATCATCATAACATACTTCTATATCAAATGGATGTGAAGAGTGCCTTTCTCAATGGCAAGATTGAAGAAGAAGTGTATGTTGCACAACCGCCTGGCTTTGAAAATCCAAAACATCCTGACATGGTATACAAGCTCAACAAGGCACTGTGTGGCCTCAAACAAGCCCCTAGGGCCTGGTATGACACACTCAAATACTTCCTGAAGAGCAAAGGCTTCATACCTAGTTCCCTAGATCCCACTCTTTTCACGAACACATATGATGGTGAACTGTTTGTGTGCCAAATATATGTGGATGACATTATCTTCGGCTGCACCAATCAGAAGTTCAGTGAAGAGTTTGGTTATATGATGCAAGAGCAATATCAGATGTCCATGATGGGGGAGCTGAAGTTCTTCCTTGGTCTTCAAATACGATAACAACGCAATGGCATCTTCATATCTCAAGAGAAGTATCTCAAAGATTGCCTGAAGAAGTTCGGTATGCAAGACTGCAAAGGCTTCACAACACCAATGCCAGCCAAACATCATCTGGGTCCCGACGACAATGGTAAAGAGTTCGATCAAAAGGTATACCGCTCCATGATTGGTTCTTTACTTTATCTATGTGCATCTAGGCCAGATATTATGCTTAGTGTTTGCATGTGTGCTCGATTTCAAGCGGCACCAAAGGAGTCGCATCACTTAGCTATGAAGCGAATTCTTCGATATTTGGCTCACACCCCAACTCTAGGATTATGGTATCCAAAGGGCTCAGAGTTTGATCTGGTTGGATTCTCAGATGCTGATTATGCTGGTGACAAAGTTGATCGCAAGTCTACATCAGGCACATGTCACTTTCTGGGATGATCACTTGTATGTTGGTCTTCAAAGAAGCAGAACTGTGTATCTCTCTCCACTGCTGAATCTGAATACATTGCTGCTGGATCTTGCTGCGCTCGGCTTCGTGGATGAAGCAAACACTCAAGGACTATGGCATTCATCTGAAGCAAGTGCCACTTTACTGCGACAACGAAAGCACCATCAAGATTGCTAACAACCCAGTTCAGCACTCGAAGACAAAGCACATTGAAATTCGTCATCACTTTCTCAGAGATCATGTTGTGAAGGAAGACATTGATATCATACACGTCAACACTGAAGAGCAATTGGCATATATCTTCACCAAGCCCTTGGATGAGAAGAGGTTTTGCAAGTTACGGTGTGAGCTAAATATCCTGGAATCCTCAAATGTCCTATGATCAGGCACACATCCTAACCCTTATGCATATTGATGACTTAGATGTGCAACACACGAAGTTAAGTATATCTTCACTCAATGAAGACATACATTCTAAGTGTGAATACATTGATGTGGAATTTGACTTCGGAGCGCCACGATAATTGTGCGCCGTGTCTGGGTCTAATACTTCCTATACGGTGGGTAACGCCACCACCAAACGTTCTATTTTGAAGTGTTTCACTCATGGCATTACCTTGCAATGTCTTCACATTTGGTTTGGCTTCGAACTCAACACATTTTCATGATTATCTTCACTATGTTGATTATATATATATATATATATATATATATATATATATATATATATATATATATATGCTAGTGTTCTGTCCTCTACAACATTCACTTATAGCTATGTCTTCGTGTTGAATCTTTTGAACTAAGTGAATGTGATCGGACCCCAACTTCTCTATGCTTTCTATCTCAAACTCTATCTCGCCAAGTCATATGCATTCTATTGAAACTGTCGAATGTCTTCTCTGCGTCCTTGTCAGCAGAAG